>NW_018164450.1:382867-398373 GCF_001263595.1 Phalaenopsis equestris
AAAAGTCGGTCCATAGACGTCCTGGGCTCCGTAAGCGGGCTCGAGGGCGCCGTCGATGAGTTTTTTTGTCATTTTTCGGTCTTCTCGGGTAAATCTCGCCGTCGGCGCCATTTTGGGCGCCGTCGGCGAGCAGATAAAACTCCTAAACACTCTCTAAAAAGACTCTCTTTTCATCCAACAATTGACCATTTTAATAGATAACTAAAATTAACCACAGATCACTTCACCCTTCAAAATTCAGTCAAATTTAATGCATATTCTAGAAAATCAGTTACTGACGCTATAGTGCTAGTCTGGGGCACTATAGCACGCATCACGTTTGTAAGTTGGAGCTATGACACCAAGGGTTGTCACTATGGTGTCATATGAAGTGTTGCCATTTTGCTCTCATTTTCTTTAAATATTCATTCCTTGTACTAGAAACAAAAAAACATGCAAAATACCTTCCTTTAAAGAGCAATATCATTAAATTAAGCATAAAATGTATATGAAAAATCAAGCATTTTTTAGGCGTGCCAAGACTATGCTCGATGATATGCTCAGTGAGGGCACCCACCTATGAAAAATCATGCAAAATACCTTCCTTTAAATGATATTCCTTTAAAGAGCAATATCATCAATATCTTCAGGTGAAGTTCATGGTTGTCATCCCTCCAAGCTATAAAGATTGTCGTGATGGTACAGTTGATTGCCCTTTTGTTAAGAAGGCAAGTCTGAAATTAGAGAAAACAACACTCATTTTCCTTGATTTAGCTGACTAAAAAATGCAAGTTCGCTTTTATTGGAAAATTTCAGTGAGGGCACCCACTTATGAAAGTTATCATAAAGAGTATTGATGGTCTCAAACTAGTAGACAACTGAAAAGTCTCTTTGATGAAAGACGTGTTGATTCAGTTAACTGTGGCTGAAGACTATGCTCAGATATTCTCCAAAAAATATCTTAATAGAGACTCTTTGATGAAAGACGTGTTGATTCAGTTAACCGTGGCTGAAAACTATGCTCAGATATTCTCCAAAAAATATCTTAATATTGTAGGCAAGTCATTGAAGTTACTCAAGTGGTCTCCTGATTTTGACCCAAATCATGAATCACCCACTGTCCCGGTATGATTGAATCTATCTGGTCTCAAGCTGCACTTTTTTAATCATCAGGTTCTTTACTCTATTAAACTTGGGGACCCTATGAAGCTAGATCTACCCACCTTCAATCTAACCAAGCTTTCTATGGCCAAAATACTTATGGAAAGAGATATTACATTACCTGATATTACTGAGTTTGGTTGGATACAACTCATAATGGATATTGACAACAAATTATCATGAAACATAAACTGTTTTATTGTACCCAATGTAAGATGTTTGGGCATATCTTTGATAAATGTCACAGGCTCTATCTTAATTTAAAATGTAAAACTCAAGTGAATAAAGTGGGGTTATGGGTCTAACCCCACTGCTCTGGACACATCTGCTCAACCTATGGAGGAAATTACCACAAGACAAAAGTTGGGGTCCGATTTAATTTCCCCAGTGGATCCCCTTCTTGCTAATATTGTTTTCGTTTCTACGATTAATGTGATTACAAATGGCTCTGCCGGGCAACTTACAACTTCAAACTTTATTGAAAACAATACTGAAGGATCCTTACCTACAAAGGATACTGTTCAGACCGATAACAGGAGAATCTTGCAGCTCCCCATTTTCAGGAAGTATCTGATGCAGAGGTGACAACTCATACTTCACATACGCTAGAACCTATTGTGGTTACAATGGTTCATAATCCTTCTACTATAGTTCTATCACCTCATACGAATGATCAATCTTTGGATGAGGAATGACCGATTTACACATATAGGAGGAAGAAGAAAAATGAAGACATACTTGAGCTCAGAAACCTAATGGATGATACTTTGGTTACTTGGGGTAATGATACACATCTCGCTAATTTGTTAAGTGGCTCCCTTCCGAGAATTAGTGGCAAAGGCATGACTAAATTGGGTCGTCCCCAACATTTTCCGCGCCTTGGTCACTTTGGTATTTTGATCTTATATGTACCTTCTTTTTTTGGGATTTTGTGTGTTGTATTACCACAAACCATATAGCTAAATTCATTTTTTATTAAATATCGTCTGATATCATTAATACAAAAGTAATAACAAAATGATTTGAAAGGGTCATACCCATATACAAGACGTGTAAACACGCATAACATTCATCCTGCTAGAATTATTTTATTTGCAACCCCTATACTTATTAAACAATTGATCCATATATTCACAAGCCATTCGTAAAGCATTACATTTATATTTCATTCTAGCACATATTAATTTTAGTTTAATTGCAGCAATTGGACAAATAACTGAGTATGATCCACTGACGTTATAACATATTCTCTTTTGAAAATCAACATAAGATCATCTACATGAAATGCTACTACACTGTACGGAAATGCCATAAGCGACGCCGCCCTTCTAAATGAGCAACCAAACAGTTAACAAATAGTATATATGTTGCATGAAAGATAATATATATATTGCATGAAAGATAATATAGCAATTAAAAAGAAGAAAAACGACTAAAAGTAACTCGAGAAATAGAAAGCAAAAACAATGTCCATGGCTTCAATTACGGGAACACAATGAAAGACAATGCTAAATTATAGAAAAAGTAATCCTCAAATAGGTTCCACAAGCCATTGAAGATAAATTAATTGAATGAAAAACCCATTATAACTTCACAAAACAACAACAACAACAACAACAAAATCTTAATCTCACTACGTGGGGTCGGCTACATGAATCCTTTTTCTCCATTGCGTCCTATTTAGTGTCATATTCTTATTTAGTTCTAATAAATTAAGATCTTTTTTTATACAACAAGCTCAAGTCTTCTTAGGTCTACATCTGCCTTTCTTAACATAAGCCGAATTTAAAACATCTATTCTCCTAAACGGATCATCAGATGGTAGACATTTAATGTGCCCAAACCATCTAAGACGACTCTAATTTTTTCCGTCACTAGAGCTACACCAACCCTATCACAGATATATTCATTTCGCATTTTTTCTCTAAGTGTAAAGCCACTCATCCACCTAATCATTCTCGTCTTGGCAACACCTAACTTAGTATTATGCTTCTCTTTTAAAGACTAACATTCAACACCATAGAGCATTGTAGGTTTCACCACCATCTCATAAAATTTTCCTTTCTGTCTAAACGGTACTTTTCTATCACACAAAAGGCCCGAAGCATTCCTCCACTTGAACCAACCAACTTGAATTCTACTATTAACATCCGCATCAATATCACCATCGCTTTGAACAACAGACTCAAGACATCTAAATCATTCACAGATTTTAATAATTTGATCACCCAAAGTTACACTTTTGTCACTAGAGCTAATACTACTAAAATTACATCCCATGTATTCAGTTTTAGTTCTACTCAAATGACGGTCTTTAAACTTCAATGTAGCCCTCCATAATTCATGTATTTCTTGAACTCCATCTCGGTTTTTTCTCTCGTCATATCCACGAGAAGGATATCATCAGCAAAAAACATACACCAAGGTACATCCTCCTGTAAATGTCCAGTAAAACCATCCATAACTAAAGCAAAAAAGATATGGGCTTAAAGTCGATCCCTGATGTAATCCAACAGAAATAGAAAAATATTCGGTCAATCCTCCTTCAGTTTGAACACAAGTAACAAATAAAGTGTGCATATCTTTAATGACTTGAATACACGTCATATCAACACCTTTTTTCTCAAGAACTTTCCAAAAAATATCTCTTGGAACCTTATCGTAAGCTTTTTTTAAATCAATAAAAATCAAATGTAGATCCTCTTTATTATCTCTGAATTTCTCCATCAATCTTTCTCCATCACTCCATCAATCCTCTCAATAAATGTATAGCTTCCATAGTAGACCTGTCCAGCATAAATCCTAATTGATTATGAGAAATCTTTATAATACGTCTTAACCTATGATCAATTATCCTGTCCCATAATTTTAAAGTATAACACATCAATTAAATTCCTCTATAATTTGCACACTCTTGTGCATCCCCTTTATTCTTAAAAATGGGGACCAAAATACTCTTCCTTCACTTCTCATGCATCTTATTAGTTTTTAAAATAATATTAAAGAGTTTAGTAAGCCAAGAAGCTCCCAAATCATCTAAATATTTCCACACTTCAATTGGGATATCATCAGGTTCTACATACTTTCCACCTTTGATTTTTGTTAGTCTCCTCAACTTCTTTCTTACTAATGCGATGGTAAAAATGAAACGTTTTATTATTATTAATGATATTAAGATCACTAAAGTTGATCGTATTTTTAGAAACTTCATTAAAAAAAAACTTCATTAAAAAACTTATCTTCATTAAAAAACTTATCAAAATAACTCACACCTATGTTGAATATCTTTTTTCAAGAAAAACACTTTTTGATTTTCAACTTTAATACATTTTAATTGAGTTAATCTTTACTTTTCTTCTCTTTGTTTGGCTAGTTTATACATATATTTTCCACCCTCTTTAGTATCTAATCTATTATAAAGATCACTAAAAGCAAAATTTTTAGCATCACAGATCGTCCTTTTAGACTCGCTCCGGGCCATTTGATATTTTTCCAAGTTCTCTAAGTTTTTACATTTAAACCAATTTTTATAACATAACTTCTTATATTTTATCTTTTTTGCATATTATTATTTCACCACCAACTATTTTATTTATAGAAATTTTTCCTTTTGATTCTCCAAGTACATCTTTTGCTACTTGTTTAATAGTGTTTGTAACTTTATCCCACATAGCATTTAATTCTTCATGAACATCCCAAATTTTGAAATTTTAAATTTTACTCATAGAAATAATTTTATTTGTGTCTTCTGGGTACCCTAGGTTCCCTTTCTAATTCTACGATGATGAATTATAATATTGTTTATTTTACAACTTTTCATCTTAAAATCTAGAACTAATAATCGATGTTGGACACTTAAATCCTCACTTGGAATGACCTTACAATCTTTACAATCTTAACAATCTCTTCTCATAAGAAAATAATCAATTTGTGTTTTATTAAATCCATTCTTATAAGTAATAAGATATTTATCTATTTTCTTGAATAAAGTATTAGTAATAATAAAATCATACGCAAAAGCAAAATCTAAAGTGACTCTACCTTCTTCATATACTCCAAAACCGTAACCACCATGAATATTTCGGAAATCTTCTACCACTCTACCGACATGTCTATTTAAAATTCCTTCAATAAAATTTTTTTCTTGAAGATGTATCATTTCTATTAAGACTTTCAAGTCATTCCAGAATTCATCTATAGGTCCTATATCTAAACCTACTTGAGAAGCATAAGCACTTATAATATTAAAAATCTTAATATCAATAATAATCTTAAGGATTTTAATTCTATCTCCAACTCCATTAATTTTTACAACATTATCTTTTAAACTCTTATCTATAATTACACATACACAATTTCTAGTGCGACTCTTACCAGAATATCAAAGTTTAAACCCTAAATTATCAATCTCCTTAACCTTTTCTCCAACCCATTTAGTTTATTGAATACTCAATTATTTGTCCAAGTGTTGCAGTTAAAATAGGATGTAGTGGGATTAAGGCTTTGTTGTTATTGTTGTTGCTGCTGCAGTTAAAATAAAATTAATATGTGCTAGAATGAAATATAAATTTAAAGCTTTACGAATGCCTAGTGAATATATGGATAAAATGTCCAATCAGTATAGGGGGTTGCAAATAAAATAATTCTAGCAGAATGTTATGCTTGTTTACACGTCTTGTACTTGGATATGACTCTTTTAGATCATTTTGGTATTACTGTTTTATTTATAAAAAAAAACAGCTAATACAATCTACAAGTGCCATGGGACATTAAAATAAAAAAAATGCCAGGATGAGGGAACATGTTAAATCCACAATTCTTGTACTAATTTTCAAAAAATTAAAATAGAACCAAACAGGAAAATAACAAATTATTAATAGACTTGAAAAGGACAATAATCCATAGCCTTCAATGCTAGAAATCCTGTGACTTCATTGCCTAAATCATGAATGATTACCGCAGTCAAATCTTATCTGGACAGCTTTTATCAACTACTTGTCATATAGCTATTATGCATCTTTCAAACTACAATCAGGACCAGATTTTTGGCCATGTTGCACTCCACGGATTTTTTATTTTGCTCCATAAAATTAGTCAAAAGCTTAAATTCCATAAATTTAAGATGTTTTGCCGTACTGATCTCTGCATATTGTGCATCAAACCGCCTTCAATAACATGCATTGTTGAATTCATCCTATAAAATAGAGCTCCGAGCTGACATCGAGACAAAATTTCATAAACTTCAATTTCCAGTTTTTGGCTCATCATCTAATAAATAAGCTTTCAAAAAGAGCCATTTAAATTACTGAAACCCAAGCATTCTACAGTTCTGCTTGTGATTGCTCGTCAAATACTAATAAAAGAAATAAAGAAAAGGGCTTAAACAATGTAAGTGCATCCATATTTATGCATTAGTACAAGTGCATGAGTTGAACTAATTTCATCTACTTTCTATAGCATCAAAAAATGCAAATAGTAACAGGATAAGTACCATCAAAAAAATAATTATTATAGATTTAAGCTGTTTTGTACTACTTCTCTCCGGATATTGTGCATCAACCTGTCATCAATAAATGTAGGATTGAATTCATCCTATAAAATAGAGCTGAGAAGAAATTTTCGAAGTACTGACCTCTAGTCAAAATTTCATAAACGTCAACTTCCAGTTTTAGGATCATCATCTGAAAAATAAGCTTTCAGAAAGAGCCATTTAAATTACTGAAACCCAGGCAAACCACAGCTTTGCTTATGATCGCTTGTCAGAAGCAAATTAAAAAAAAAAAATAAAGAATTGGGCTTAAGAGCATCTATATTTATGTATTTGTACAAGTCAACAAGTTGAACTAATTTCATTGACTTTCTATAACATCCAAAAAATGCAAATACTAACAGGATAAGCACCATTAAAAAAGAAAAAAAAATAGTTAAAAGATTTTTGAATATTCATCGCAATAACTAAGAGATGAATGATCGTTTACGACCAAAATAATTGATCCTAATGATACAAATAATGACAGCAAAGAGGTGGGAAATACAAGCAATGAATCTATGGACAGTCCACAAAAAAGTTACAATCAAATGTCTTCACGCTATTCAATAATCAAAATGAGAACTACACTCTTAGGAAACCCAGGGACTGCAACAGGCCAATAACAGATCAAGGATATATTTTCATTGACCGACCAACCATCTGATAAGCCCTGCTCTAACCGAGCAGCTCTGCAAAAAAAATACAGAGCAGGTTTTTAAAAGAATATGCATGCGCAGGACATACACGCTCACCAAAAAATACAAAAGTATAGCATAATATTATGTTGCTTTCATTATGTTGAAGCAACACTTCAAAAAATGGCTGCAAAACAATTATCTGCTCATAAAAAAATGTGAAGAGAATTATGAAAAAAATAAAATTAAGAGCTCTGAATAATTTTTGAAGGATCAAAATACTAGCATGAGGGCTGCTACCTTCAGAAAGAAGTCCTCAATTAGAGAAGTTTGCCAACTGCACACAAGCTTCATTACCATTTGTCCTGGGAAAAAACAGAAACAAGTCTTTTAAGAAGTCCTCGCCATACTCGCTGCCACAGCTCCATGGATATTGAAAGAAAATAAACTGCAATAATGGAAAGCAGATGGACAGCAGAAGCACAAAATATCGTATTATTTTGGAGTAGACGTTCATGAAGTGAAAAAAAAAATAGAGGAACTCAGTAAAATAGGGAAGAAAATAACAGTGAAGAAAGGATGTAGAAATCAAAATTGAAAGAACCCTTCATTTGATTAAATTAGCTCAAACTTAAGCTTCTTTTACATGGATTTTAATTCTGTATGTTGTATAAATCTTTTGAACCAAGGGTGACTCGCATCCACCAATTAAAATTTTTCCCTTCAGTCATATGAAATCTTCAAATGCCCTAAGAAAAATGCCAAACAGCCAATCCAGTAACTCATTCTAGCCAAAAATACAAGTATAACCCAACAAGTCTACCGGCCCAGAGCCAGCCACCCTGTCTCGTCAGTGGTCAGTCACATTATGTACATGAAGGCTGTAGCAGCCGATTTGTTCTAGTGTCCTCTTCTGTATTCATAAGTTTGCCGATGTTACTGAAGCAGGGTAGAAACCCTTCCAAGATTTTAAGAAGCTGCCACCGCACAAGTCTCAATAAAATTCAAACTGTTCCCAGTGTATTAACTGGCAAGACTAGGATCCTACTTCCAAATCTTTCCTCTTCCTTCCAATCCTGCTTATTAGCCGTTGGCCATCTGAATCCAAACTTTCTGTGAGATCCTTGATATAGATAATAGAGTCGTCCAAAGCATATAAACGAAAAGCAAGAGATGACATTGTGGCTGTCCTTGCTGCTGCAGTGAGGGAAGACCAGTACCACCATCCATTTTTTAAGTAGTCAGCCTTGATCATGTCTTCAAACAGGATAGTCGCTTGAACCAACTACAAAATAAAATAGAAATAATTAAATTTCATGATATTGTCATCAACAAATATAATAATTTTAAGTGGATCAATTCATTAGCAAAACATGTTAAGGTGAATAAATGCAGCAATATTCAGCTAAAAGTGACAATCCCTTATAGGTTGATACTTGATAGAAATTTTATTTTTAAGGAGGATAATACAGAAACGTAGTCATGATGAGCAAAATGAGAATATTTGCACCCAGTTTTGGTTTGACAAGCATGCATCAAGCACCATCCATCGTATTTTTTCTCATTTTTGTTGGCACATCCAAACCAATATCATGTGAATGTTTAAAAAGAGCGTGATTTTAAATAGTAACCTTTAACCGCTTCAAAAGAAAAATTTTATGATGCTTGAAAGTAGTCTTATATCCGTCTAATTACCATAGAAAAAACTTGTAAAAATAGCTCCCAAATAAGTAGTGGTTTGTGTAAGCAAAATAAATAAATAAATAAATAAAACATAACAAAAAGTGCCTTATAATATTCCAAAGCCTACCACCTCGAGAAGGATCTCCTAAAATCAACTCCTTAGGATGGCTGGAAGCATTTTCCCCAACATTGGGCTGATCCAAATTCAAATTTTCCAATCTATCAATCTCCTTATCATTTAAATCTCTCATCTTAGGTAAACTTTGCATTGGCTCGTCAAATGTCACATGGACGAATTCTTCTATAATCAATGATCTCTTGTTAAATACTCTATATGCCTTACCATGATAGGATATCCTAGAAAAACACCTTCATCTGATCGGGTATCAAATTTAGGTTAAACCTTCTTTCCCATTTTTCAAAACAAAATACTTACGCCCAAATACATGAAAGTAAGATATATTAGGCATCTTCCCGTTTCAATCTTATGAGTTCTTAATAATAACTACTAAGGCAAATGAAACTCATTAAGCGTTATTCTAGATATGCCGAATAGTATCAAAGACTACACCCAAAATTGTAGCTTGTTTGCAACATGAGTTATTAGAAATGAACGTGCCATCTAAATGATTTCAATTTCTCTTTGATTCTCTGCAAAAATCTCCTCAAGATGTCATGACTATTGTCTCTTCTCTCACTAAGATGAAATCCTCCACCATCAAATTTAATAGCAACAAATATCTTTCCTATAGTAGATGGCATTTCATTTTCTCGTTGGTTCTCACAAGATACTCTTACCTTGATGCAATTGCCAAAGAGCACTAACGACATTAAATTTTCCAAAATGACAGGCATCTGATTACATTGACATTACCTGATTACATAATAATTTTGAGATATCTATTGCCTTCACTATCACATTTAAAGATCCAGCTAGGAAGATGTGGAATTTTCTTAATTCCAAATACTTCACAATAGTAAGAAATGTAACGTTCACAATACTTAGAAATATTCTCCAACAAATTGATACACAAATCCAAAAATATTATAGTACTCTGAGCAACAAAAGATATAAATTATTTTGATGCTACTCCATAATTGACCCAACAGTTTGGTGGAAGTTTAGAATTTTTAATTGCAAAATTTCTGTTCGATATGCACTGATACCGCTCTAGGGCTCCTAGATGGTATTCAGGAAGCAGGTTTAAAGGGGAGGTGATTGTGGTATGGTAAGGGAAAAGTAATATGCAAGTTCAATGGAGTTTGGAATGGATTATGAGGTTAAGGTGGCTTTTGGACAGCAATTTGGCATCGATCGGCAACTGCCCCAGGAGACGGAGGCAGGAGGATAGTGATTTCCTGCAAACAGCAGGTAACAGCGAGCTGGATGGCTTCCTGGCTGAAAATAGTAGGTCGGACGGTGATATACGAACGACGTGCGTGTTCCACTTATTCCTAACCAAGATACAGACACATCGCTGGCAAAAGAAAATAATAAAACATTCCAAAGAGCAAAACTTATAGAACACTTCTCAATTCATCAAATCAGAAAAACTAAAATCCCTAACAACGTACTACAACATATATACAAATCCCCTCATAGCAAATACCTAATTAAAAACTAGAGAAATAGGAGAGGATAAAAATAGAAGCAAAGGAAACTTTCTGAAAATAAAAGAAAGAAAATAAAAATAAAATAGGCTTCGACAACAAGATTGCAGAATTTCTGCAACTGCGAATCCAACAAGTCACAAGATTATGACCGCATCATTCCTCATAAGTAGGAGGAGTTTTTCCTTCTTCGTTGGAAGATTCTGGAATTGATCTATCATCATCATATGAAAATCATCACCTTGTCATGTCTGAGGCAGTCTCACTGCAAAATCTATGCTCACGTCTCATTCAGAAAACTCCAAAACACATACGTCTTTCCAAAGTCTATCATATTAGAATAAAAATCCATCCTTTTTCGACACAATCAAAGCTGGAAATACATACAGACAGATATTCTTGCGAACCAAGTCTATTGCCATTAAATATATAGCATGCTTCTCCCACTTCTTGTACTCGTGCATCGAGTAAAGAAGTCTGTCGCCATAAACATTCTAGAAGTTCTCTTAACAATAATTAGTGTTGCACGTCCTATATCAACAAATTATAAATATAAGAACAACACTGCTCATAATATCTGCCAGCTTAATAAATTTTCGTTGAAATAGTGTGATAAACGAGATCTGAAGTTAATATTTCAACAAAACCAGGAATATGTTCTAGAAATTATTAGTTTAAGGAATAGAGTTTCGTAACTATTGTAACTATTTTTGATGTGACACATCCACATCCATCTGGATTTTTAGCAAAATGCCTGCATGTCCGGAAAAACCATGAGATTCAAATGTTTGAATTAACAAGTTCATAAAGATACTGCAGAAATAGGAAGCAGCAAGATAAACATAAAAAACAATAGCTATATTTAAAGATGAACCTTACCTCGAATATTGATTCTGCTGACTTAACAAACATCCGCCATGCACATCTCCTAAACAGGCAAGCTTTGGAAGTTTTAATTGCTTCTCCGGGCAAAGCTGCATCCATATCAAGTAGATTCATTTTCAGACGTTTTGCAACTTGAGATATCTTTCCAAACAGTGGTCTCAAAGATGGCTCAGGAATTGTGCAACTTCGATAACCTTTTGAATGCTCTGGTTTACCAAATGCAGGGCATGAAGTACTTTGAACCTCTGCACAACCAGACAAAAGAACCTCATTCCTCAAAAGACACACACCCTGATCATCAGCAGTACCATTACATGGTAGTCTAGGGATGTTTCTCGCCTCTTTTTCATCACTTCGGGTTATGTCTTTGCTAAGAGTTTCTGTGTGATTTGAGATTCCCTCTTTCACAGAATCATTGTCACGACTATTATTATCTAAGATAAGAGCTGAATCAGGGAACAGCATGGAGCAACCTGGAATGAGGGAGGGGACCCCTTTTGAACCAATAAGACCTATTTCTTTAACCAACTCTTTGTTTGAATCATTTGTGATGAACCTTTTACTAACCTCATTAAGGTCATATGGACATTTTTTCCTTTGAAAATTAAGTGACCTCAAGTTAATGCCCAATTTTCCATTTTTCATAAGCTCAGTGTTGTCCAAACCATCATAATGTTCCTTCTCCCTGGTGGCTTCCCATCTTACTCCTTTAGTTTTTACTGAATCTTCATATTCCTTGCCATCATCGGATGCAGGATTACTTGAAGTACACCTTCCATCATTATGTCCTTCAAGTTCTTGTAACGTGGAAAAAGTTTGATGGCAATAGATACAGTGGTGGCGAGAAGGCCATACAGGCTCCAGGCACTCACATCTGTACATTCTATCATCATGACCAACTTTAGCCTTCTTCCCCCGTCTTTTAGGATTTCCATTGGCTTCAACCTCAGAAAATGGACCATATTTCTTTTCTAGAATGTTTGTAGCCTTTGTATTTAATGAGATGGCTACAAACTCCTCACAAACAGAAGTTTTATTAGATGGCTGCTGAGATCCACGGGAAACACAACAATTTTCCGGATAAAATCTAAGCCTTTGCCACAGTAAGATGCATTCCTTTAATTCTCTTTCTCTAGGTTCACTATCTCTTAACCAGCCAACAAGTTTTTCTAGTTCTGAATCCGATTCAAATAGAACAATTGGAGATGAACCATTTGTACCTGCATGCATATCATAGTCAGATGTGTTGTAACAATGAATCAAGCCTGATGCCTTTCTTCTCAAACTTGGATCACTCGAACCAAAATCCTGCAAAAACTTAGACTCAGGATCCAACTCTTTGACCTGTTTCCTCTCTTGTGCCATCAGCATACTTCCATCTACCACCAACCATGACCTTTTGCCAGGCCTGCCATTGATCCAATACAACTGCTCAAGTGAATCCCTCCCCAAGAACTCCCTCCTCAAAGATGCCATCATAAGTTGCGATTCCATACTAACAATTGACTCCTGCAGTTTTGATATTTCTTTTTCCAATGAATTCATCTCAGAGTCACAGTTATCACAATTAACTGTACTGAAATTAATATTCAAGACATTTCCTTGCAAAGTAGCACTTTGCTGAAATGTGAACGAGTTCTGCGATGGTATTTTTACCCCATAACTGTTGGTCATTGTAACAGTATCACCGCAAATTGTGCCCCCATTATCAGGTAACAAACAATTCCCAAGAACTGCAGCATCAGCATTTGACAACAAGTTACCATTCTTCTCAGCATTTAAGACGCTTCCCTTATCCAAACTGTCATTAACGGCAATTATATGTTCTCTATGTTCAACGTTTTTTATGCTTTTTTCTGGTGCTTCATTATCTTTCTTGGTAGGAACATTTACTGCCCCCTTGCTTGATGGAAGCTCAACATCAGCTGTTGTTCCACCATCAATAATACTTGTGCTGCTTGGAGAACAGCTCTGAGATATATTACCATTGGAATGTTTAACATTGGCACTCTTTACAAGCTGGTTAATTCGCACATGTTCATCAGTTTGACCACATTCCTCAAGGGAACTCTCTAACTGGATAGGCATAACTTTCACAGCAGGAATAGATGAATAGTGCATTTTGTTACAAAAATTTTGCTGCTGTTCCATCAGTCTACCGTGAGTTACAAGCATGGGAGATATTGCATCTTCCTTCACTGTACCTTCAACCCCAATAGATTTGCTTGTGTATTCTTTCACAGTTCTCATTGCCAACATTTCCTCCTTGAATTTTAAATTTCTCCACTCAACTGTGAGGGAACGCAATTTCTGATGGAGATCATTTGACCGATCAGTGCATTGCTCAAGGTGCTCACGAATTAGCAGAGAGTTGAGAACTTCATCACATAAGAACTTAAGTAAAAATACTCTCTGCAATCATAAAAGAACAAAGTATCAATATCATGCAGTTGAAAACATTAAATTTATTTCAGAATGTACAGAACAGGTACAAATGCATCAGAGAGAAACATTCTATTCAATTATCATGCGCCTATAACAACATAAATGCACTACTAGAATGATGATAGCTCAAGCATGAAGGTCTATGGATTTTGATCTTAAATTGTTTACTTCATTCCAACAGTAGTTTTTTACCTACTAGTGGAAAATATCCTACGCTAGAGAAAACCCACCCATAGATTATAAAGTGTACTTCATGAGACCTTGGACGTAGAAGGATAAGTTATCAAATTACATACATCTCTAGCTTCTATGATCTTCTTGTGTCCTTCATGCCTTCTTTCACTTTTTTCCTTAACACTAACAAGTATTTTCTGAGCTTCGTTTTCCATAATTAGTGTATCTCCAAATTCCAACAGCTAACCATAATCATGTAAAGATACAATAAGTAAATCATCTTAAACAATGCAAATTCTTGATTTAAAGCAACCCAGTGGTCATATAAAGTGAATTCCCGAACATAATAGCAAAATCAAATATACAAAACAAAGAACAAACTCCAACAAAATAATTTTAAGAGATGCAAAAGATGCACTATTACGATTAGAAATGTTCATCCCAAGATGACGATAGTTGCTTATTCAAGTGCGAAACATAGATGACAGCTTCAGTCAGCCAAACATATAAAAAGAGTACCTCATGCAATTAACAGTCTACATCCTAAACTATCCAAGATTATAACATCACATATAAACATGAAAGTGATAAGAAAAAACTAAACTGAGATAAATTCCTTCAGATTCCTAGCAGCTGAATTCCATTTCTGGCAAAGAGACAAGCATAGTATCCTCAATATATATATATATATATATATATATATAAGGCGACATCAGAAAATTAATACACAGACAGAATTTTTGCACAGAACCTATCATAGGGAATGATAAAACTTTGAAGAGAAGAAAGGCACTAAATGCCAAAATCAAACCTTGTATAAGCTTAGTTCCCAGTATTCTTTCTCCTCCAATGATTTCCCGAGTTGATATAAAGCTTCATGAAATGCCTGTGTGTCCTCCCCCAGAAGTCTTCTTGGCTGACAATGGGGAACCTGAGCATTTGCATTTATATCTTTTATTTTATTTTGAACTGAAATGCAGGATGGACAATACCAATTTCCTTCTGGAATCCGAGCAAGTGGAGGGTTTAAACAATATGTGTGGTACTCAGA
The DNA here is from genome assembly GCF_001263595.1 of Phalaenopsis equestris. Lineage (NCBI taxonomy): Eukaryota > Viridiplantae > Streptophyta > Magnoliopsida > Asparagales > Orchidaceae > Phalaenopsis > Phalaenopsis equestris. The sequence goes on from NW_018164450.1 coordinate 398,022, forward strand.
GTCACAAGCATCACACAAGAGTACACTGTCATCATCTTTGTCAATACCACAGACTTTACAGACTCCTTCTTCCCATGGAGCTTTAGGTAATTCATTGCTACTGACAAGGATATATTGCAATTCCTTCTGTGTTTCACTGTTTTGTTCAGTGAAAGATCGGTCAGCAAACTTCTTTACAAGGTACAGTACCTGTGCTTAACCAAAAGAAAAAAAAAACACAAACTTAATGTGCCGTCAGCACAATACTAATATTAAAAAAAGTTTCTTCAGTTGTTATTTTACCGATGAAAGAAAAAAAACAAAGGTATATACGCATACATACATACAGACTATCCATATATATATATATATA
>NW_018164450.1:398383-417961 GCF_001263595.1 Phalaenopsis equestris
ATATATATATATATATATATATATATATAACAATTTCAAATAAAAAGAAGCAATAAACAACAAAGATGTGCTTAATAAAAACACATACATGGAACAAGTTATTCATGCTAGAAACTTGTATACAATTTCCACTTTATTTTACTCCTCTGAAAAGCTTAGTCTTTTAAATGCTTGATTTTTTAAGATCATTTTATGATGGGAATATATATATATTTATATATATATATATATATATATATATATATATGAACATTTAAATGCATCATAGATTGGTGTAAATCTTTCCATAATTAATAATGCAACACTTTTGAACATGAAGATATTTAATAAAATGGAGAAGCTTTAAGACAGTTCTCTACTAATATTATGTACCATATTAAACATTATTCACGTCTTCAAATCCATGTAAACCATTCCTACGAGTCAAAACCACAGATTTAAAATAATGAAGGTTGATATCATTAGCAGTTCCAACAGTGAAATTGATAAAAGCTTGAAATGAATTCAAATACCGTCAAGTTCAATTTATTTAGATGCTTCATCTACCTCACACATAAGCAGACAAACACATGCTAAGCCTTTGAAATATTGAAGGTTGATATCATTGACAGTTCCAACAGTGAAACCAATAAAAGCATGAAATGAATCCAAATGCAGTCAAATTCCATTTACTTAGATGCTTCATCTACCACACATAAGCAGACAAACACACATGCTAAACCTTAGAAAAAGTCATAACAATATCTTGAATAATGAAAATTACCCTAAAATATTACTGCAAAAAACTGGGGGCGTTTGCTTTCAATTTTAACAAGTGTAAACTAAAAACCTATATAGCTTTGGTCATTCATTAAAATACAAAAGACCCATTAATCATTAGCTTAGATCTTCAATTTGGGGAAAAGCATTCCTCAATCATGAGTTAAATAAGTAAAAATTAAATCATTTGCATTTTGAACTGATACAAGGAATGTGATCCATGTAAAAAACTCAACCCAAAAAAAAAATTCTATTGCAGAGAGTCTGCAAAAAAATTTATTACACATACTCTCTAAGCTAGAGCAATCTGAGAATAAAATATGCGTAGGAAGATGTGGTTTCTTAAACCTCCTCAACAAAACCCCCAATCTCCATAAAATTAGTTCAATTAAAATTCAATTTTTTCATTCAAAGTTCTAAAAAAATCTCAACCTGGTTTCTTAAACCTCCTCATTGAGTTCCAGAAACAAAAAGAATCTTAGAATAACTTCTTCAAAAACAGGTCATTATAATTCAATTCTTCCTCCTTCCCCAGGCCTAGTCTGACGATTAAGACATTAACATCACAATGGAAGTCGGACATCCAGCCATTAGATCGAAAGTTTTAAAAGTATATTTAATGAAATTCAAAGTAGTTTTCATGTGTATATTTGTCAATGGCAATCAATTTTCTACTGGAGATTTAGATCAAGTATCTATAAAAAGAGAGCATGGCTAGGAAGCAATCAGCTACCAGCAACAAATCTTCAAACATAAGAAAGTACACGATACCACAACTCAACCATAAATGTCCCCACCTTCTAAAACTCATTCATCATTACTTGAGATTCAAATCATCTCCATTAAAGGCATCAACAAAAGTTTTATTGTGCACTATGATCCAGGTGATTTTTCTAATTTTCCAATAGTCACATATTGATTCTTATATTTGCTCAATGATCTCACAAGTGTTCGTTCAAGATCAAGTCATGCTATACTCAATTGGGATTAGCATAATCATCTGATAATCCATGGTTGATTGAGCATAACAATTACTTTGGTGTATTAACACTATAATTCGCCCGAATTGTGTTTCGCACCCAGAGAATTGATGCGGACATAAATTCTATTACCATAAACATTGAAAATATTTATATTGTTTACATTGTATTATTTTAGGTACTCCTGGTTAAAGCCATTAATCAGTTAGCAATTTGTTTGTTATTGGTTAGTAGTTTACTACATTAGATATAATTTTCTCGGCGGTTTGTTAACACAATAATTCTTTCATCAATAAATGTAATATATATATATATATATATATATATATATATCGAGAGATTTATTTTATCTGCTCTAGAACTTAATCCATAATAGGGTGTGAAACCTGAAATACTGGGACATACCCTTGTTCACAAAAGACACTTTTTATTAGGTTATTAGTTCTTAATAGTTTCATTCTTTTTGTACTCTATTTTATTATTTTTTTCTTATGTTTTTAAACATGTCATAAACTTTCAAAGGTTTGATGTAAAATAGGTAAACTAATTCGAATTAGTTAGTGCATCTACTTTTATTTTCTTAATTGATAATAGTGATTAAATTTTTTTTTTTTTTTGTATAATAAATATGCAAACATGACATGATTTTATATGATATTAAATATTGATTTGCAATTAAAGGAAATCACGGATTTTACAGACGAGATAGTGATAAATATAAAAGAAGATGAACAAATGAAAATAAAAAAAAGTACTAGATCAAAAGAGGACCTCCTTCTCGTACAACGATTCAAAATTCTCTGAAAGCTTTCCAACCAACTGTGAGAGATCAGGTCGATCCCTATATGTCAAGCCTATATTCTGCCAAACCTGATATTATAACAAAAGGATTAGGAATTTTTTGTGCAGAAAAGTTATTCTGAACTCAAAACAAGATTGTCAAAAGATAAAAATAAAAACCTATAAACAAACAACAAAATAAGGTCAAGCCACTAAACTTATGGTCACTTTAAGAAAGTTGTATTATTCACAGTTTCAAAGGTTATCACCATATAACCTAAAATTCTCACCAGCTTGCAAATTTGAACACTTCTACTTATTCAAATGTTTCAACCTCATTACGTAAGAGGCTTTCCAAGTTATTTGAGATCTCAAAGGTAAATGAAAAAAGGACAGCAAGCACGGTCAACCAATTATAAAGTAAGAAGATTTAAAGATGAGGTATGGGCTAGCAATGACAAGAACGAAATATATAGGGTGCTGCAGTAAAGTGAATAAACAATTGAACTCTGCTTCATGTTTGATTATCATTAAACAATGAAAAAGAATAACAATTGACAGCTCTGATAAAACAATGGCCATATAAATTAATAGTAGCTTCAAATTACTTAAATTTCATAATGTGTATATATATATATATATATATATATATATGCCGGATGGAGATCTGCTCTGCTAGGCTTTCGCCCGATGGCGAAACCCTGGTTTAATTCTTTTGGCTTTCGATCCATCCTCTTCGACGGTTGATTTTGCACTCAACGACGACGACAGACTTTGCCTCTGCGTTCGTCGTCTTCTTTTTCGCGCCCAATGACGTAGCGCTTCGCTTATGCGGCGTCTTTGTGTCGTGGTCCTTTATGCGCGTCATTTTGCGCATTCATCATCTGCGGTTCCTCTTCTGCGCAGCTTCGCTAGATCTGAGCCCAACAGCGCCAACAGCTTCTTCGCTTCCTTGCGGCCCATCAGACCATTTCTTTTTTGACCCTGTCCATCTTGTGAGGGAGAAGGCCTTGACGCTCCGTTCCTATGCAAATGCCCTTGCCAGCGACTTGTCAATTCCTGCTCGTGCCACTCCTCCAGGTTCAGAGCCTGTTTTTGCTATCGGTAAGTCCTGCAATGTTCCACAATCGTACCACGAGGCTCTTGAAGATGATGGTGATCACACTTTTATTAAATAGCTTGGAAAAAAAATGGGAAGCTTGCACTTATTCTCACTGAGGCTGAAACTGATACTCTAGTGTCCTCTTGGTGTTTTGCTCTAGTGGGAAAATTCCTTTATGGTCACCCAAAACTGGTCATTAGAAAAAAATTTGATGTTTTGAAATTATTGGGCAGATGGAACATTGGTCTACTAGATGATCGACATATACTTATTCAGCTATCTTACGATGTCGATCACACTCGCATTTTCTCTCGAAAAGTTATTAAGATCGACAATCGTTTTATGAAAATTATGAAGTGGACTGTCGGTTTTGATCAAAAAGCGGAGTCCCCTATCATTCCAGTTTGGATAAAGTTTTCGGGGTTAAAATTACATCTGTTCAACTTGAAAATTTTCTACTCCTTAGCAACTGCTTACGATCCTCTACTCTTTAGCAACTGCTTACGGTAAGCCTCTCAAGGTGGATAGTCTTATGTTTGTTGTCACCATACCCTCTGTGGCTTGTGTGTTAGTTGAAAGAGATATCACTCAATCAGCTCAGAATGAGATATGAATTGACACTATTCACAACGGGTATTGGCAAAATGTTGAAATAGAACCACATCCTTCTTATTGCTCTCATTGTATTATGTTTGGCCACAGTTATTCTATTTGCTATCACTTGCATCCTCATCTAAGGTCAAATATCGCTAAAGATCAGCCACCAACCATCCTTGCTGAGAAGGTCTAATCTGATCTTCTTTCCACATCGCAGTTCCAGATGAATAACACCTTACTACAGATACAGATCCAAATGTGCTGATACCACTTACTGTTGAAGAAGACCCACTCACATGCCAAGACACACGAAAGTGCTCCTTCGACCGGATAGAAGATCAGGTGGTACAACAAGTAGTTGCTTATAATGTTCAACAACCTACACATATCCTGCACACTTCAGACCATTCTGCTGATCAAGTGAGTCAATCTTCGGATGAGGAATGACAGGTCTACACAAGGAAGAAAAAGAACAGAGGACGACTCGAGCTAGGGAATCTATTGGATGATACATTGGTAACTACTGACAATGACACTCATCTAACCAATTTATTAGCTGACTCCTTCCCCAGAACTAGAGACAAAATCAGGTCGCTCTCCAGCTACCTGATTCTAATTTTGGCACTTTTTGGTTTTTTATTTAGATCTCTTATGTATTTTGTTGTATTTTCTCTTTTTGGAATCATTTGATTTGGTAATTTTTGTGTGGACTGGGTGCCATGTTTGGAACCTTCCACAAAATCTATCTATACCCTACCTTTTATTTAATATATTAGCTTTTAGGATTTCAATATATATATATATATATACTCTAATTGATTATGGCGCTCGACTGCTCTACCAGGGTTTGGAATGTTTCGAATGGAGATCGCCATTGATCTGTCGCTCGAAGCTCCCGCTCCTTTCTCCTTCGTCAGCTCACGCTCGTCTTTGTCGGCTCGCACTCGTCGTCGGCTCGCGCTCGTCTGCGTCTTGACGACGCATTCGCGTCTACTCGACGAGTCCAGCAGCTCTGCGTTTGTCTGCGACAGTGTCGTTCGACCCCTGTCCGACGTCACATCGTGCTCGGCTCTGCATCTGGCGTCTGCGACAAAGCCGCTCATCAGTGATAGAGCCGCTCGACAGCCCTTTCGTGAAGCTTCTCACTGTTTTTCCTGCCGCAGCAACTTCGCTGTAGCTTAACGCCGACAACTCTCCTTGCTCTGATGGCGCCTCCTTATTTGGTTGAGTCGGACAAAGGACAAAATCTCTTTTGTCCACGTTGTCCACGTGATGGGTCACCCTCAGGTGGAGTCCGCAGTGGGATTCCCCTCAAATTATAAAGAATCTCGTGAGGGTAGATGATTGTCCTTTTATTAAGAAGGGAAGTAGGAAAGATGAAAAAGCAACAACTTTTTTCTCTAAATTAGAAATTTCTATCCTGACGGAAAAATTCAAGTTTGCTCTTATTAAAAAATTTCAGTTGGGACACCCTCCTATGGATGGTGTCAGAAAGTGTTGATGATCTTAAGCAAGTAGGCAAGTGAAAAATGGGACTCATGGATAGGAGACATGTGTTGATCCAACTAACAGTGGTTGAAGGCTGCACAAGACTACACCAAAATTTTCTCCAAGAAATATCTTAATATAGAAGACAAATCAATGAAGTTACTCAAGTGGTCTTCTAATTTCGACCCAAATCATGAAACTTCCACTGTACCAGTATGGTTTAGCTTACCTGGTCTCAAGCTGCATTTTTTTCATTAACAGGTTCTCTACTCTATTGGGGTCATTCTTGGGGATCATTTGAAACTAGATCTGTCTACTTTCAACCTTTAAACATATCCAGACCCTCGGTGGTTAGAATACTTGTGGAAAGGGATATTACTTTACCTGATGTTACTGAAGCCTGGCTGGGCACAACCCATAATGATTATTGGCAACAAATCATCATGGAACACAAATTCCCATATTGTACCCACTGTAAAATGCTTGGTCATATTAAATACCACAAATTTCATCATAATTTGAAATCTAAGGTTCAAGTTAATAAGAATGGGTCTAACCCCACTGCTGTGGACATTTTAGTTTCACCTGAGGAGGAGCACCTGAGGACCTCCCCCTATGACACTGTTGTTACTATTACTGCGAGTGATGTGGTGTTGGCACCTACAAACTCCATATAAAACAATACTAATGGACTATTACCAATAAATGATAGTGTTCAGACTGATAATCAAGAGAGCCTCGCAGATCCACTTCTTCAAGAAGTATCCGGTGTAGCTGCAACTCATACTTCATATATTGTAGAACCTATTATGGTATTACTGTTGGTAGTCCTGCTTCAGCTCTACCATATCAGGCGGATTCTTCGGAGGAATGGCAGGTTGACACTTCCAGGAGAAAGAATAAGAATGAAGATCTACTAGAGCTCAGGAGACGTATGAATGATACTTTGGTTACTACTACACACCTTACCAATTTGTTAGCCGGCTCCCTTCCAAGAACTAGAGGCAGAGGGAGAACTAAAGTGGGACGTCCGTAGCACTTTTGCGTTTGTTGGTGGTTTTTTGGTTTTTTACCTTTATGTATCTTTGTTTTATTTGAGATTTGTGTGTGTTGTATTGTGTGAGTTGGTTTTTCTTTTAGGCCCTTTCATACAACCTTTCTGTATCTTTTTTGCTTGAATATATTAGCCCTTGGGCTTTTTCATATATATATATATATATATATAGGGTGCGCTTATGATGAATCCCTGGTTTCTCTGCTTCAAAGGCGGTGATTTGATATCAACTTAAGTGAAACTGACCATACAGATGAACCTTCTTATCTATACAATGAATCCAGGAAAGAAGAAAATGCCACTGAATCCACTGTAGCAGGTCGTAATCAATGCCAACCATGCCCTTAAAGCATGGACCACTTATTAAATAGAAGAGAAGACAAGGTTGTGCAATAATAAATGTATTTGCAAGGATGAGATATAAGTTATAGACTTAAATGGGTTTCATAAAATGTAAATGAAAGATCTTTGCAAGCTTTTACAGCAGTAAATTCGGTAGATTTTTAATAAAATGCAAATAGTTCCAAAGAAATGTGTAATGAAGATTGTATATGGCATGATGATCAAATTAGCAAAATATCCTGTAATTAGATATACAAGAAATCACAGCTGAACGAAAGTATATATATATATATATATTGGAAGCATCTACTTGTTGCACCGGCTGATCTTTAATTGGATCAAAGGAGTCATCTCGTGTGTCTTGGCATGTAAGTGAGTCTTCTTTAATAACAATGAGTCGTATAGACGCGTTTGGATCAGTACTAGTAGTATGGGGAGATGTTTTTTGAGACTCCAAAGTACCATGCTCCAATCCAGCAGCTGGAAGAGTGTTCAAAAGCAGGAGCATCCGGGTGTAGAATTGCTTGGGTATGATGTTCTTCATCTGAGACACCAAAGGTTTGAATAGGAGGGCCATCAGAAGATTTCCCATCAGGAGCAGCGTCAGTCAAATGAGCAGAGGTATATGCGCTGTTGGAAATAGGGTCGGGTTGCACCTCCTCAGCAGGGATGGTAGGTGGCAAGACGTCCACCCCCGATGCAGTATGAAGAGATTTTTGAACACTTTAGGTCAATCCACTGATCAGATGAACCAGCCTTCGGATGAGGAATGACCGACCTATTCCAGGAGGAAGAAGAAGAATGGAGGCCGACTCGAGCTCAGGAACTTATTGGACGATACATTGGTTACTACTGGCAATAACACTCATCTTACCAAATTGTTAGCTGGTTTCTTTTCTAGAACTAGAGGCAGAGGCAGAGCAAAATTGGGTCACTCTCTAGCTACCTGATACTATATGTTTTGGCACTTTTGATTTTTGGGCTCTCAAGTATTTTTCTGTATTTTCTTTTTTTCTGGAACTATTTACATGTGGTGTTTACCGTGTGGGTAGGGTGTCATGCTTGGGCCCTCTCATACAATATATATGTATCTTTCTTTCTTTTTAATATATTAGCCCTTGGGCTTTCTTAATAACTAACTTGAAAAAATTAATATGCAAATATAAGCATCACTGTTCAAGTGACTACATCAAAACAAATTGTTGGGCCGGCTAAGGATGATGAGAAGAATACAATGAATGCCATATGAGCTGAAGGTAAAGAGCTTGAGAAATAAAAGATGAACTAATATGAAACTAATGAAATAGTCCCAAAATAAGTTTGATCATTACATTAAAAATGTTAAAATTCATTATCTGATAATCATCATCCATAATGGTCCTAAACCAGACACCACTCTATTATGTTAATAATCATGTAAACCTAACAAACAACTATAATTAAAGTGCAGGTTCATCAGCACCAACCTATACGTTTTAGTGTAAATGCATACCAAATCAAGATCACCATTGACATTGATCTCAAAGCCATTTATTTAGATTAGCTTGTTCACTTTAGGTCTCTAATATCACAAATCATGGGACCTAGGGACTTCATCAATCTATCTGACATTGCTATAGGCACCGTGTTCTAGCATGAATCTCAAAGGTGAAGTTACGCGGCATAAAATGCCAATAGAGAAAGCAAGTGACCAACCATCATGGATCAAAGTGAGAAGAAAACTGCACTTGATCAAGGGTTCATAACAAGGAGCAAGTATGAAGCCATTTAATCAATAACATTTACTTAGGATTTGCCATTTACATGTTTTATAAATTATAAAAATTACGTGTTTGTAATTTGAATTTGTGGTCATATGTAAGAAATTGAATATTTAAAATTCAAAAGCTCGATACTCTAAACTTTTAAAAATGCTTGAATTTTCAAATATTATGGGAATATTAATTAAATATACGTGAAAAATATTTATTTCAATAAAATAAAATACTTAAATCTTTTCCACTCTTGTATGATCAGCCAAGAAATTTGGAGAGCATATTTACATAGTAACTAACAACCTTCCTCATTTTCAAACATGTGGCTGGCCACTCCCCATCTTCCTGATCTTTATGATACTTGAAATGGCAGATGCAAAAATATGAGAGTTCCCGCAGAAAGAAAATAAGAAAGATTAATAATGCTTTATTAAAAATTTGAAGTTATTTCTAAGAGAGAGAAGGTTAAATGCCAGTCCATTGAAGAGGTTTAGTGATCTCTTCCAACTAAAACATTTTAATGAGTGATAGATTATATCTTTTGAAAAAACCATTGATTTCTCTTATTGTAGAAGTCTTGTACGAACCCTCCACAACACAACCATATAACTATTCCAACATAACTCTCACAAAGAAAAGAAAGAATATCAACAACAAAATTCAAATCAAACCATAATAGAAAGCTGTCAGCCATGAATTGAACAAAAAAAAATCTAGTTTTATTCTATTGGCCGACTAGAGATTTTTAAACTCAATGAATATTTGTGACAAACTCTAAAAGTAATCTAGGCATCATTCTCTATCGTCCATAGATATTTTCAACCTCTGATTCTAACCGTAAACCCCTTCACCTAAGCCAAAAAACTTAAATTAGGGCTTTCAACCAAAATGGTTCTCCAAAAGACCTAGGTATTATTCTAACGCCCATTAAGAATACTTATCTTAATTAGTCCATTGATCCTAAGGATTGGAGTTGCACAATTCTCCAACACTAAATTCCTAAAATTAAACCTAGAGGATCTAAGGATAACTTTCTATATTTGGACCAAGAGCCCCTCGGGATTAACTAAATTCCCTCTAAGCCAATACCTTACTACCTGTACCTTAATCCCCTTTAGTCTACAATATTACCAAAACCTAAATACCCATCATGATCCTATTGGGAAGCATGTTACAACCAGTATATAGAGTGCGAACACTAAACCACACCAATTGTGGCATCAAAAAATAGATTGAAGTCGAGACACCATATTGTTCATTCCTGCAAAGATTGAAACTTGGGGGCAGCACTTGCAATTGGTGCAAGTAGAATCCTAAGAAAGTTGATCATTGTAATTTGGAGTTGATTAACTTTCTTTAAAATTATTTTAATGTTTTTCATTGCAAAACGCCATGATAGAATCATATTTAAGACAATTATATGAACATTTGTGTTATTATTAGTTAGTTGCCTCTGCAAATCACACCAAGCCAATTATCATTTAAAATACCATCAACCAAAACCTATTTGAGTAATTTCAAATAAAAAGGGAGTGTTCCATTATGATATAAAGCCTAGAACTTAAGGTACAATCTTTACTAGAAATATCTAAGATCATATTATTTGGGTTTTAATAACTTTTTTGACACTGCACTTAATGTTATTTGCATTCTTATTCCTATTTGCACGTAATTATAAGATAAGCTTTCAAAATCATTCTCAAACACATTTTTTCACAGAATGCATATATTACAATATTATTCGTCAAATATATTATTACTAAATTTTCACTACATAAAAGCATGTGACTAAAATCAGAGCAAATAAGAAAAATATTGAGGTAGGAAGGTTTCCTTATATAGTGAAGAGAATTTCCAAAAATTGTAAGAGATGCTTATGAATCTAACCATCCAAATGCCCTAAAAATCATAAAAATTATAAGAGATACTTATGAATCATACTTATGAAGCTTCTATAAATCCCTAAAAATGGCCATCCACTTAAAAGAAAATATTTTAGAAACCATAATAGAAATGAAAATCAAAAGAATCATGATCATTTTAAAGAACCTAAAAAAAAATTAAGGTTGAGACACGAATCTATGAAAGTATTATTATCTCAATAGATTTCTAGGTTGTCTTACCCAAATAGATGAGTTTTTTAATTTGTATCAAATAAATAATGTTTAGAGAAACACTTTGCTGAATTGAAATTAATAGATAATGCAAAAATTTATTGGAGTAATATTTTAACAAAAGAGGAGAAAATAGATGACGCGGTGTTTGGCGTACCAGAGGCTGAACCGTCTAACTATTAGGTGAGCGACTGTACCCGGCCCAAGTTCAAAAAGAACCGAGCGGCAATTATATGAGGCAGCATTACCACCAACCCTCCCCACCTCCTTCATTTTCTGTTTTTCCATGTTTGAGTCTTTATATTGCTGTTGTGAGAGAATTAGGGTTAAGTTTTATTGTGTTTGTTTTCAAATTTCTTGTGTGGAGTCTTTTTCCTTCTTGCTAGGGTTGTATCTGACAATAGGTGGTGCTCCAGTTGAATTCTGCTTTGAGGTGGTGTTTTATACTTCCAATCCTCTCCTATCTTCTCCTCGACCACTTCTTATGCCCCTTTCCTAGCCATTGGCCAGCCCCATCTTCCTCCAACAGTTCTGTCGTCACCCTTACTGCCACCAAAACTTGTTGTCCAGCAATCCAATCCCCAATTCCAACACCCATTCTCTCTCTCCCTACAGCCACCTGGGTTGTCCAGCCCTCCAAGCCATCTACTTGCATCCTGTCATCTTTCCCTGCAGCAATCCTTGTTGTCCAGCCCACCTACATCCCACCAAACCCAGTTCCACCCTACCAATAACCACCTAGCCTTCCTCACCTTTCCTTAAACCTCGCTGATGCCAACACCACCTTGGATCTCCTACTCCAGCCCTAGCCAGAGATTAGTTTATTATTGTATTTCCATTTTTCAGCTAGCGTCGAGTTGTGACCCTATTTTTAAATTAATGAAAGTTTAATTTCCGTGTTCGCTGATTTTCGAACTAGTTCTGGTATCATTTGGTATTAGAGCTAATCTAACCCTAGTCCTATCCTAGGGTTTCATATCATCCGCCATAAACCAAAAATTTTCTTTCTTACGACCAAATATCTTTCCACAACCCAAACCCTTGCCCCACCAAAATTTTTCTTTCCTATTCCTTAATCCTAGTCATGCCACCAAGGAAAAATATGTTCGAGTATACCTGTAGATCGAAGAGTTAACACAGGAGAAGGTTACATTTGATCGAAACCTGGAGCGTCAAGGGGGAGAAAGAAATGACAATTTGAATCCCTTTCATGAGGAGACTTTCGGCGATGAAGAAGATAGACCACGACGTTTCGGAATACAATATCAGAGGAGACTTAAAGAGGGATATCTGAATCCCTCCCACAGAGAGAATCTCCGAGAGATGTTATTTGGAGGACACAAATACTTTGGCATCAAAGTTGATCTACCAGAATTTGAGGGAGGTATAGATCCCGAAGATTTCATCGATTTGTTGTAGTTCGTTGAATGAATCATCGAGTATAAGGATGTGTTAGAGGATAAGAGACTCAAATTAGCTGATATCAAGTTAAAGAGAAGTGCTTCATTGTGGCAGGAGAACTCAGAGCGACAGAACAAAGGGGAAGGCAGCGATAAAATTATCTGGTGGGAGAAGATGAAAAAGCCGATATAAAAGGAAATACCCCCACCCAATTACTGTCAGGATATGTTTCTAAGGGCATGTTTGGGGCATCTTATAAGTTTGAAAACGCCGCCTCACTGTTTGATTCGCACGTTTAAGATGACTATCTGAAAACTGCGTTTTTTGTTTTAACAGTAAGTCGATCGTGGGATAACCCCCGCGTCCGCGTTCGCTATTTGTGTTCGCTCGTTTATTTTACGCCCCTGACCTCGCTCTCCTCTTCTTGTTCGTATCTCCCTCTCGCTGTCGAAGCTGCAGGAAGCCGAACACTTCACTAGCGACCTTATGCTCCTCCGCTCCAGCCGGTGCCACTTGAATGTCGTTGCTTCTTCGACGAAGCAGTCCCCTCGTCGTACCTTATGTCGGCCTGCTCCTCCGACATCGCAAGGGCTCGGTCACGAAAGAGCTGCGGCTTCTTCGTACATATCAACATCGGTCTACGAAACCATTGCTTGGATCCTACGGACTCACTCCGTTGCTCTTTTTCGATTACCCCGTACGAGTTCTATGAACCCTAGTGGTGATCTCTTTCGCCCTTTCATTTGATGTCCTGCTTCGACTTCCCAAGTTCAGACATTTCCTGTAACTAGTCTTCCTCATCATCCTCCCCAAGGCGGATTTGCAGCCCCGCCACCTCACACCACCTCCTATCGGCACACCTATAGGCTTTGCATCCAGAAAACAAATGCAATATGCTAGGGCAGCTCCTCCTTTGGTAGGTTCCGTTCAAGGACTTGTAGAAGATTTTCAGTCAATAACATTTTGGTCTGCTCTTGGTTCGGTTGATCCTGGACTGAATTTTAGATATTTGTCAAGGCCATTTGATAATAATGAGGGGACAATTTTTGTCCTTGAGAAATACTCTTTCAACTGCCATCCAAGATTCTTGAGGTTGATAACTCATGCATTACCGAGCTCTCAGTCGTTGCTTGCACGCTGGCATTTACCTTTAGGAATTGTGCTTCATCCTTTGGCAGGGGCAGAAGCTTCAGATGGAGTTGGAGTGAGTTTATTAGCTTCTTATGGTTATCTTTTTCTTTATTGATTATCTTTGTTTAATGTCACATTTCACAAATTGGGATGTGTATTACATTTTTTCTTGAGATTCTGTAATTAAATTTAGGCTTCATTTTTCATTATTTCTTTGCATTCACTAGACTGATTTAATTAGTTTAATCTTTTAGGATGAGGTGCCCATTGTCAATTTTGGATTGGTTGGCATTGTTAGGTGTCCAAGGTGCCGCACCTATATCAATGCATATGTGGCTTTCACAGATGCTGGAAGAAAGTGACGTTGTAACATTTGTTCTTTGATGAATCATGGTATGCACCATTTAAGATTTTCAGCTTTAAAGAGACCCATAGTAGGGCTTTGCCCTGCCTCGTATTTTCTTTGAATTCATTGCGAACAATCATTGGCCTGTTGATAAATTAGCACACTTAATATTACTTAATTGAATTGTTTGTATATTGCTTTACAAGTTTGATGAAGCTAGTATATTGCTTAACTTGCTTTTTTTTAATGAAAAATACATTGAAGATTAGGTGTTAGATGTGTAAATACATATGAATCGAGTGCTATCTATGTCAATCTTCCTCTCCCCCTTTCCATACATGCATCCATCCATCGATAGAATTGTGTGGAATGTATGCAAATAGCCCATATGTATGCAAAGGCGAGAGAGCAGAGTGTGAATGTATGCATTTTACTTTTGTATATGTAACTGTGTTTCTTTTGTATTTTCATATTCTAACATTTGAACTTTAATTTTGTTAAGAATATTACAAATTCTGCGTGACAGATGGTTCATTTAACAAAAAAAGTCTGCAAATAAGTTGTAAACAAAACGCACAAACCAAACAGCTAAACAGCTTATCAACAACAGGGGCAGAATATTCATTTATCCAAAATCAGCTAATTTCCAAACGCACAAACCAAACAGTCAGCCAGTTTATCTGGATCAGCTGCTCATCAGTAGATTATCTGGATAAGCTGCTTATCAGCAGAAGCTGGATAAGCTGTAGCTACCCTAAACAGACCCTAAGACTCCAGCACCTGCAGTAGAGGGATCTGTCAATAGAGGAGTTCAGTGAGCAGTATGATCAGTTGAAGATGAGGTGTGATCTGGTCGAGCCAGAGGAGCACACCATAGTCCGTTCTCTGGGGGCCTTAAAGCCAGCTATCAACATGTGATATAGCTCCAACTTATTCGTCACTTGGAAATGTTCAGACACTAACCCTGAAGGTGGAGAGGCAACAGAAACAGAGCAGAAAACAGTTATCTTTCAGGCAAAAATTTTCTGACAGGCAGTCTCCTACAGTAACAGCGACCGACAGGGGTACCTTGGGAGACAAAGGCAAGCCAAGGCAAGGGAGTAATACTCCAGATCAGAGCAGGAAAAAACAGGAGAGGGGTAGGTCCTCAAATATTGTATCAGCCAAAAAGTGTTACAGATGTCATGGCTACGGTTACATGCCTCTAGTTGTCTCACGAGCAGAATAGTCAGAGTCACAGATCATGATGGCTTGGAGGAAGTTAGCGATGAGGAAAAAGCTGAGGAACAGAGTGGGATGTATCACTTCCAACAGACAAAAGAGAGGCGCTCGTGATTTGACGGATCCTGCAGATTGAGAGAACAATAGATCTGCAGTGGCTTTGCCACAACATATTCTAATCCTTTGCACAATAAACAGATGGGTATGTAGCCTCATCATCAACAGCGGGAGCGGAAAGAACGTGACATCGATACAAATGCTATAGAAATTGGGACTTGCGACTCAAAGACATTCCAGCTCGTATTCGCCGGTGTGGCTGAAGAAGGAGAATCGGTTCAAAATCAACCGAAAATGCTTGGTAGAGTTTTCAATCGGAGACCAGCTGCAGAACCAGGTGTGATGTGACATGGTCCTTATAGATGTCTGTTGCATTTGTTTAACACTAAGCATGATAGATTCAAAAACACATATTCCTTTACTAAGGATGGGAAGTACATTCCATTTACTTCGGCGGAGCCTGAGATCACAGAAGACCTCGCCAGAAGAGCAGAGTCAGTGGTAATTGTTTTAGTGACAACCCTGGACAAGAGGACTGAGAAACACACTCCAGATACGGGACAAATACGACAAGGTATTTTATTGCGTCATGGATGACACTGTATCACTAGCTCTACCATCGAGCGGGATGGTTCAGGCTACTCTTACGACACTTTAGGCCTAAACAACTGTAGGTTACTTTGGGAAAATAGACGAGGCTCACAATTTCAGGAGAGCGGCTCGAAATGGATGTGTGCTCGCAAATGTGGGAAAATCCTTAAGAATTTTGGGGAACATCAAGTCCCCAGTGAGATCCAGGTTCTATCAGGTCGACCGATGAAGAAAAAGAAGCTTCGGCCAATGAATGCGAAGCTTCCCCAACCCCAGTAGACTGATGTGAGGTTGGGCATACCAGTCGGACTAATTGGCTAGTGGACCGGGCGACTGTATCGGGTTAAAGAAAGGCCTCAGTCTAGGTCTGAAAAGGACCGAGTGGCAATTATATGAGGTGGAATTGCCGCCAACTCTCCCCACTTTTCTATTTTTTTGTTGTTTGAGACTTTATATTTGTTGTTTTGAGAGAATTAGGATTATTTTTGTTGTGTTTGCATTCAAATTTTGTGTAGTTTTTATGCTCTGCTAGGGCTGTATCCGACGACAAGTGGTGCTCCGACTATATCCTGCTTTGAGGTGTTGTATCCTTCCAATCCCTCATATCTTCTCCCCGACCCCTTCTCCTACCCCTTGTCGAGCTGCCAGCCACCCCCATCTTCCACAACAGTTCTACCGCCACCCCTACTACCACCGTCCCCATTCCAGCACCCGTACTCCCTCTCCCAACAGCCACCTGGGTTGTCCAGCCATCCAAGCCATCTACTCGCATCTTGCAATCTCTTTCCTGCATCAATCCCTGTTGTCCAACCCAACTAAATCGAAACAAACCTCGTTCCAACCTACAAAACAGCCACCTGGCCTTCCCACCTTCCGACGCCACCAACGCCTTCGATTCTCCTCCTCCAGCCCTAATCGGAGATTAGTCTATTATTGTATTTCCTTTATTCTGCTCGTGTCGTGTTGTAACCCTATTTCTATATTAATGAAAGTTTTCTTTGTTTCTGATGATTTTCGAACTAGTTCCAGCATCAGTAGATCGTTCCTATCGTGAGTAGAAATAAAAGAAATGCTAATGTCTAGATATTATCTTAGAAATCATGAAGAGAAATTACATGAATAATTGATAACCTTAAAGAAAGAAAGCATACAAGTATTTAGCTATAAGTACATATTTGAAGATCTTGTGGTTAGGACCAATAAAAATTGAGGTTAGCTAAGAGAATAGTAATTAGTCTAAAAAATAACATCAAGAGTCAAATATACCTTCAAGATCCCTAGACAATAAAAAATATACCCTAATAAAAATTGAGGTTAGCTAAAAGAATAGTAATTAGTCTAAAAAATAACATTAAGAGTGAAATATACCTTCAAGATCCCTAGACAATAAAAAATACTTAACATTATCATTTACCTGTTGCAAAGAATAAAAAATCAATAACTACATAGAAATCCAAGAACCAAACACAGCATACCACATTTAAATTCTAACCCCATAGGTCAAGTTTCAAATCTCATTCATCATCTAGCCTCCAACCCATTAAGTTTACAACTATATCCACTCCAAAGAACATAAGAAATATTATTTGATTCAAGTAACATAAAAAGAATCACGTACAAAACTAATATAAAACAAAAATTATATTCCAAGATGAGATAAACGATGAAGTAGACGATAAACAAAAGAAGATTCATGAACGCCTTCTTGTTAGATGAAGATATAGAATATAGTATACAATACAAAGTGAGTGCATGATGTATGATCGTGACTAGGGATGAAATTTGGAAAAGAGCTATTTTTATCATTCATTTATGCGTATAGAGAGAAAATATGGAAGCATATTATTAATAGGGGTGGTGCTATAAATGTGATATTTACTCATAAACATTCATAAACAAACCAAAAATCAAAATCTTACATGACCACTTCATATGAGTTAGGTAAATTACACTTAAATACCATTATATATAGATGCCTAATACCCATTTTTATGAGTAATTATAAGAATTATATTTAGCATAATGTTCTACCCATGAACGTAACATTTTTTTCTTGATAGACTCAAACTTAATGATTTAAATGTGATGCATTTAAATGTAATGACAACGCCATAAAAATATTTCCAATAAAGCTATTTGACAAGCAAGCAACTTAATTCTAAACAAACATCATTCTCACAATCTAAGCCAAGTCAAAAAAAATGCTATGCTTCAACTTATAATGATTGCAACCCTTGCTCCTAGGAATAGCATTTTTTTTTTACTTCACTTAGACTCCTACATCATATCACCAACCTTATATACCATAGTTGAACAAGTGAAATTTAATAGTCTACTCAAAGAATTATTCATTTATTCAAATGACAACCACATATTATAGTCTCAACTTTGTAAATTTAGAAATCCGGTCACTAATGATTTACCAAATGAATTATCACCTTTGAGGGATAATCAACATGCCATGCACTTTATTCCCAGTTCAAAAATTCCAAACTTTCCATATTATAGATAAACCCAAAAACATATGTTGAACTAAAGAGCCAAATTAATGAACACTCAAGAAGAGCTTCAGCCAAGAAAATCCAAGCCCTTTGTACAATTTATGCTTTCCTAACAAAAAAGAAAGATGACACCTGAACAATAATTATAACAGTAAAATAGTAAATACTAATTTTACATTCCTAGATTGGATGACATGCTTGATCCTATTGTTGAAACTAACTTGTTTTGTACGATAAATTTGAAGAGTGGATACCATCAAATTAGAATTAGATCATGAGATGAATGGAAGATGGCTTTTAAAATCTTTAGATGGTATTTATGAGTGGGTTTTTATGCTTTATTTTAATTTAATGTCCCCAACGCATTCATGAGATTGATAAAAACAATCATAAAATCATTTGCAATTCATTTTCAGGTAGTTTATTTTGATGATATTTTTATCTATAGCCCTAATGAGAACTCATACTTAGATCACATTGATTAACCTTAGGAAAAGACAAAAGAAAAGCACAATGTAAATATCAAGAAATGCTTCTTCTACCAACCTGAGATTATTTTCCATGGTTTTTTTCTAATTGTTACAATGGTTGAATGTAGATCCTTTTAAAATCAACATAATACTAGATTGACCAATCCCTAATTTCATTATAGATATCAGAAGTTTTTATATACATAAAGCTTCTACAATAAGTAAATTAAAAATTAAAGCACTAATGCAGCTCAAAACATAGATATTCAGTTTTTTTTTCTTTTTTTTTGGAGTACAATTGCTAATAAGGTCATAAAACAAATCAAAATCCCAAAACCTCTTTTCTCCAATCCTTAAACTCCTTGACTTTACCAAACATTTGAAGTGGCCTATGATGCTTCTAGTATAGGCATGAAAGAATATTATGTTAGTAAACTTATATGGTGGCCAAACAAAGAGAAAAGAAAAGTAAAGATTTAACTCAAGTAAAGTGTATTAAAGATGAAAATCAAAAAGTACTTTTCTTAGAAAAAGATATTCAACATAGGTGGGTGAGTTACTTTGATAAACTTTTTAATGAAGTTTCTGAAAATACGATCGAACTTAGTGATTTTAATATCGTGAATAATAATAAAATGTTTCATTTTTACCATCTCATTAGTAAAAAAGAAGTTGAGAAAACTTTAAAAAAAACCAAGGGTGAAAAGTCTGTAGGACCTGATGATATCCCAATTGAAGTGTGGAAATATTTGGGAGATTTGGGAGTTTCTTGGCTTACTAAACTCTTTAATATTATTTTAAAAACTAAAAAAATGCCTGAGGAGTGGAGGAAGAGTATTTTGATCCCCATTTTTAAGAATAAACGGGATGCACAAGAGTGTGCAAATTAT
>NW_018164450.1:418722-464685 GCF_001263595.1 Phalaenopsis equestris
TGAATGTTGGCCTTTAAAAGAGAAGCATAATAATAAGTTAAGTGTTGCCGAGATGAGAATGATTAGGTGGATGAGTGGCTTTACACTTAGAGACAAAATGCGGAATGAATATATTCGTGATAGGGTTGGTGTAGCTCCTGTGACAGACAAAATTAGAGAAAGTTGTCTCAGATAGTTTGGTCACATTAAACGTCAACCATCTGATGATCCGATTAGGAGAGTAGATGTTTTAGATTCGAATTGTGTTAAGAAAGGCAGAGGTAGACCTAGGAAGACTTAGGCTTATTGTATTAAAAATGATCTTAATTTACTAGAACTAAATGAAAATATGACACTAAATAGGACGCAATGGAGAAAAAGGATTCATGTAGCCGACCCCACGTAGTGCGATTAAGGCTTTGTTGTTGTTGTTGTTGTAAACTTATATGGTGGCTTTGTTTTAGCTAAAAGCTAAACAATTCTAGACAAAAAAAAAAATTCTACGTACGATAATATGACGGAGTACAATGCTACCATTCAATCACTCAAACAATGGAGATATCATTTGTTTATATAAGAAGTTTATCATTAACATAGATTAACATACTCTAAAATTCATCAATACCCATAAGTTAAAATTACAGACATGCAAACTTGGTAGGAGTGTCTCATGAATTTTAATTTTGTTCCTAAACATAAACATGGATTGGTTTACAAATATGCGGATGTAATATTCAGACTTTCTCTAATAATAACTTTGCTAAAACTTTAAATTCTCAAAATCGAATTAAAATAATATTATAAGATTTTCTTTGATTTTCATCTAATATATTTAGAGCATCAATCCAAAACTAAATCTTTTGAAAGCTCCTAAATAATCTTTGAAGTTATCTCCGCAAAGAAAAAATTTATGCATCCCGACAACATAAAGAGAGTCCCTCATTATATAACTTCATTCAATGGGGAGAGTAAGCATTGCTTAACATTATAAATCTTCTCAAGCTAAAATTTTATGCCCTGAATTTAAAAGAAACCTGAAAAGATAGTAACTCGATGCTATACATTTTCTAATGCAAAGGCTATAAAACGAGATGAGGGAAGTACATTGCTTTACCATTCATTGTAGAACTTGAGAGATAATGTCCATAGATTTAATGATAGATCTTCCTAGAACCCCAAAAAAATAACATCATTGTCGATGTTGATAGATTCTCTACTATATCACATTTCTTATCTTTCCTTAAAGTCAAATGATGTGTCGCATATAACATGCTTCAATTCAAGGAGATTAATACATTACATGGGAAAAGATCCACAATAGTTTCAAATAAAGATGCCAAAATTTATATTGTATTTTCAACAAAAAAAAAAAAAATATGAAAACTGATTGGTAACATAACTGATTGGTAACATAATAGAAACTCTCTTCATTAGTTTATCCTTAGGTGCTTCATGGGAAAAAAAATCTAGAAATTTGAAATCTTTGTCCTACATCAGAGTATGCAAATAAAAACATATTTCAATAACTTCAAATATACCTTTTGTGAAATAGTCTATGACTATAATCCAAATAAGCCTTTTAATCTTGCTAATATATCCTCTCAGGAATTATCATATTCAAAATTTACATTTGCATATTACTTTCACAGCTTTCATCAAAAAGCAAAGAAACAAATGAAAAAAGTAATGCTAATTATGTTGAAAAAAATTAAAAAGAAATACCTAAGAGACATAATGTAGGTATTATGTATAAATTTGTCTCCAATAAATGATATATCACTTTACCAAACATAAAAAATTACAAGTGTGAGTACGTAGGCCTTTAAAGATTATTGGAAAATTTAGTTCTAATTTTTATTTAGTTGAATTATCTAAAAACGTGTTTATAAGCCCAACCTTCAACATGGAAGAATTAATATCACATAAAAGAGTAACCGGAGCTCTAGATTTGCAGAATAGCATATTCGTGAGATTTGACCATTATTTGCAAGTATCTATCCATCTTTCATTATTTCAGATTGAACATATCATTATAGATGAAGTAATCTCAAATTAACATTCAGCACATAAATTTTTAGTGGGATTGAAAAATAAGCCACCGAGTGAAAATACCTAATCGACCAGAGAAGAATTAGAGATACTTGCATTTAAGCTAGTTAAGGACAACCATAATTTTTAACTCTTCAGAGAAGAGTTTGTCGTGGTTTAGAAGAATTAATGTAGAAGAAGGTGCAAATAAAGAAAGTAATGGACAAACTGTTATGGTTCACATGATGACAGATGAAAACATTTACTTGGAACATTTATATAGAATTTACAAGTTAGATATTTCATAACTATTATATAAGACTGTTTGTAATTAGAATTTGTCATATAAAATTTTAAAATTCAGAATGTTCAATAAAGTGTAATTTTGAAGTTTAGATTGTCATATATTTAAGAAATATTTTTTATATTTACATAAATAAGGAAGATAATTCTATTCCACATTCGAAAAGCTTACCAGGAAATTTGAAGGGAGTAGTTACATAGTCTCTCCTCATTTTCAAATATGTGCTTGGTCCCTCTCTCTCTTCATCTTCCCTCCCTTTCTGATATTTGAAATAGTTAATGTACAAACATCACACGTACTTGTTGGAAGAATATGAGAATGATTGATATATATATTTTGAAAATTGGACTTATTTTCAATAGAGTGGAAGCTAGGTGGCCAACAACTCCATTAAAAGGGTTCGATAATCTCTTCTAACCTACTCAATTCAGTGAGTGATAGGATTATAAATTAAACCATTGAATTCTTTTGTTGTAGAAATCTTGTACCAACCCACTTTCACACAACCATATAATTATTCAATTATATCTCCCACAAAAATCCAATTAATCTCAACTAAAAATTGTCAGTCATGGATTGGGCAAACTTAACAAGATCTCATTCTTTTGGTAGGCCAAAATAAAATAAAATAAAATAAATCAAAACATAAACCCCTCTCACTCACTGGCATTTTCAGCCTTCAATCCCAACCAACCTAACCTAGGGATGTTGAGTAAAGAGCTCATCCACAAGATCAAATGTTGCTCTAAACCCTAGTATAAAACACTCCAGATCACATCTAGAATTACTCCCCTTAGTTTTCCAAATGATCCCAAGACCTAGAGTTTCATGGTTCTCCCGAATTAAATTTCTAAAGTCAGAACTAAGGGCTCTGAAGGTTTGACTTAACTTTGCCCTCGACAACCCCTATTTATCCAATCCTTATATCCCCTTAGTATCAAAGCCTAGGCAATCTTCATATCCCACTTGGCATACATACATAAACCCACTTCAAAAGTACTAAGCTTGGCCACACCATGAAATGCCAAGCTTCTCCACACCATCAATTGGATGGCCAACAAGGCTTCAATTAAAGGGTATATGGTCCAACACAAATCTAGTAGGCAATAAGGCTCATCTATCAACCACACACCTTATCAAAATACTAGAATGAAATTCATTAACTCCCACACCCACCCCACCCCACCCCACCCCACCAAATCAAATATTCTCAACCGCCTAGGAAAATATAGTTCAAAATAAACCTCAAGCGGACAATTCAATCCACAATTGAAGTTACAATTCCAAGCCACTATCGACACTGTGGCTGGTAACGTAAAGCAATAAATGGAACAACTTTGTCATACCTGAAAATCCTAAAGCCTTGGCAACTTTGAATAGAGGGATAAATCAACCCTTAAATGTGCTTCTTCAATTCAGGGTTTACTTCAAATTAGAGAAGAAAACAGATCCAAATCATTAAAGTTGGATCATTCCACTACACTATGGAGTAACAATTTTATTTCAAATTTGCAAGATATCTTCACCTAGAACCAAATCAACAAGCCTAGCATTGGCCTCAATATCATTAATATTACCTTCATGTTAATATATCAAAAGAAGGCAAGCATGATTTGAACTGCTTGGTGGCCATAGTGGTGGAAATAGACAAACTCCCAAAGGAATAATTTTGTTAGACGGGCTTATTATCCTAGTGGATTGCAAAAAAGGACTATAATTAAGAAAAGTAGTACATGTCAATGTGAGTGGAATGCGCCAATCTAAATAAAATATGCCCTATTCCCACTTCCTCAAGCATGCCTTATTCCATCGACTGGCAAGTTGATGCTTACTTCAAGGCAACAAAGCCTAGCTTGAATGATGCAACTCTAGCTACAGTCATATATGGATGAATCCAATGATGAATAACATTGCTAAGCACAAAAACACGCCTTCAAAATTATTAAATTATGCCCATAGGTTGCAGAATGTCTAAGCCATTTACCAAGAGCTCATGAATTCAATGACCATGTCAACTATTCAATGGAGGTGTATATTGTTGACATGTTATCAAAAGAATCAAACTGATTTTTCCTTATAAATCTTGAATAGTGCTTTGGTATTTTCCATCAAACAATACTAGTCTAAATCCATTATTATATATCCATGTAATTTGAGAGATCCTTTACCATTACTTAGCTATTTATCTCTATGCTCTGAGTTTTGTTCTAGCAAGAGAAAAAGTGAAACATCATAACCAATCTCTTATATTGACATAAAAAGCATATACACTATGGTTAACAAACCTGCTTAAACCCTTGCATTCCAAACAAGAAACCTCCCACCTTACTTCCAAGCTCAAGCCATAAGAGTGTTCAATCAATTGACTCTCAAAGCAATTTTACCAAGACAACCAAGTGTTGGTTGAGTTTGGAAAGTTAAACATTCACTTCCTTTAGCATCGAACACCAGATTGCAAGCTTAGTGAATTTCATAATTAAATTCATCCTTCCACCCAAACCATCTGCTATCATTAATAAAGTCATCATACACTTGGACATATCCATAAGCACAACATTAAGAAAATTTGGAGTATGGGCTTAAGCTGATGTTCCAAGTAATAAAAAATCCAATTAAATATGGGGATACACAACAACAACAAGCCTTTATCCCACTAAGTGGAGACGGCTACATGAATCTTTTTTTCTCCATTGTGTCTTATTCAGTGTCATATTTTTATTTAATTCTAACAAATTAAGAGCTTTTTTTATACAATAAGCCAAAACCTTTTTAGGTCTACCTCTGCCTTTCTTAGCGTAAGTCGAATCTAAAACATATACTCTCCTAAACAGATGTAAAATACAAGGACAAGATCATAAAATTGACTTAATAGTTGATTGAGTTGACCATTTGATCATACATATTGAATCCCAAATCGAAGGAAAATTTGACGTTAAGAATGAAAAAGAACTATAAGTATTGGTCTTGTTGAAAACATTAATGACTAAGCTACAAAAGCATTAAATAGGTCACATTCCATGAGAAAAAATATGAAAGCTGACTCACCCTCTAAACTCATTGTATCACCATTAGGTGAGACAACACAACCTTCAAAAAATTTGGAGTATGGGCTTAAGCTGATGCTTCAAGTAATAAATAATCCAATAGAATAAGAGGATATGATCATACAACATTGACTTATAATTGATTATTGAGCAGATCATTTGACCATACATTTTAAATCCCAAATGGAAGGAAAATTTGATGTTAAGAATGAAAAAGAACTACAAGTGTTGGTCTTGTTGAAAACATTGATGACTAATCTTCAAAAGCATTAAAAGTCCACATTCCATGAGAGAAACATATGAGAGCAAACAAACTCTCTAAACTCATTGTCTCACCATTAGGTGATCAATTCCGACAGAGAATGATCAAGGAGCACCCCTTCCCCAACAATCAGGGACCTGACCATGGCAGGTTAACACATTGGAAGGAGAAGAACCTTCTTGGAAAAAGCAATCTTGCTTTCTTACTAAAAGATGAGCCAACTTTTTTATAATTCGTACAAAATTCAATAGATATGCATTCCCAAAATTAGAGATTAAAATTTTTCCATCCTTCCGAGGTAGACTACTCCTCTCAACAAAATCAAGCCAAAGTATTTATAGGGAACACATGGGGGAAAGCCATGCTCTTCACATCCATCACCAGATATTTTATTGACGAACGATAAAGAAAGGTGCACTCAATTTTGTAAAATTATACCATAACTACCACTTTCATGCCAATAAATTCTATTCAATGTTAGCAAAACTAACCTTTTTTGCAAAGCTCTTGTCCTTTGTAAAATGAATAATGACATCATATGTCCTTTTCCTCCAACAACAAGACAGAGGAAATTTTTCATCCTAGCAATGGACCGAGCGCATTGCCAAGTGAGTTGAGGTAGAACCTATAGTTAAAATACCTTATGCCAACGCCAAGTAATTCATATAGAACAATATCAGAAGTTCCATCTCTCCGACATGGTTGTATTCACTCCATCTTGCCATGACTTTTAAATCATATTTATCTATATATTCATAGCCAAGTGGGCAAGAAAAGGTCATTAGCAAAAAAATCTAGATTGGGGTTGGTTTGTTGAAGAAATGGGTTGATGAATTGCCTCATGTGTTTTGGGCTTATCAAACAACAGTTAGAATGCCAACAAAATAGACCCATTCAACCTATACTTTGAAATGGAAATCATCAATCTCATTAATATTAGAACTTTGAGAGAGTATGAAGAATTATTCTTACCGATTCATGACTCAGAATTCGTGACAACCCAAATCTTCTCCTTGAAGTTCACAGGGTCACACGGTACATGCCATCTCTTATCAGCTAGTGGTTTATTACTAAAATTGAAAGTTGATGATTTCACCCTTTAGTTGTTAGATACTTGGTACAATAAAAAACAATTCATTTTCATACATAATGAATTTCTCTGCACTCCTATACCCTTTCATATTCACTGATTTCCCGTGCTTGCTAGTGGTGGTGCAAGTTTTGTTAAGAACCAATAGCAAGAAAGATGGAAAAGGGGTTAAAGGTTCCCACGCCAGTTTGGAGGAGGGGGGCTGCTGGACTTCTGATCCAAAACTTGGGAATATTGTGAAGCTGTTGTGGCCAGAAAGCAGGGAGAGAATACCATCACTATCCAGTGCCAGGAAGAACTGTTAAAGTCATGACTTGCTGAAGTTTAACAAGCTTGGTGATGAGGGGACTATCAAAAAACTGCATTTTGCCTTGTGGACTGCATTTGGAGAAGCATCTTAGGAGTAAATCCAATGATAGCAAGAAGCACAGAGACTAATCAAGAAAAATTATGAGAAAGGTGGGCCTTCATAGTGACATTTATGTGTTTATCAAGAAAATTTAGCTGCAATTTTTGCTACAAGTGATATCAAAGACAGATAAAGAAGGAACCAAATTAAGAAATCAAGTCTATAGCCAAGATTGAAACGAAAAAAGCATTGGCTCAATAACTTAAACTTTTGAAGGCTACAAATGACGGAACTTCTTGCTTTGAATGCAGCTTTAACAAAGGAGACAACCATGAAAATGGGGGCAAAAGGGAGATTTGGGAGGAGTTTTTAAACAAATCTCACAGGAATATCCTGGAAACTTGACTATGAGAGGCTTCATGAAGTTGTGGATGGATAAACGAACATCAGCATATGGAGAAGGTTAAAATCCTTAGATATAAAGAATTCTTTTCCCAAACTTTTGAACATCAAGAAGTAAATGTGTATGTATTGCAAATGGAGGTGCGGGAATTGATGAGGAAGATCAATCAATTATCATCATAAGTTCATTACCAAGTAGATATTACAATTTGTTGATATTGTATTTTATGAAAAATATTTTTAGCTATTTTAAAAGAAAAGGCTGGACTAAACTCAAAGTAAAAAAAATTGGATCTTATCAAGATAGTGCAGATAAAAAGCTAACTGCGAAGAGGACAGTTCAAGAACCAATCAAGATCTAAGTCAAAGGAAATAAGAAAATATTTTTTTTTTGTCATAAAGAAGATCATTTCAAGCAGTGTCCAAAGAGAAAATACATTAGCTAATAAATTTATTAGAGCAAAAGGATATGTTGTAATAAGAGAGGAAGGCTATGGCTATGTTGAATTCTTCTCAATCTTAGCTTCAAATCCAACCAAGCAATAAATCATAGAATACAAATGATCCAACCACATGTGTCAAAACAGTAGTTTATTTGATCACTAAATGGAAAAGAATGTGTATCTTGGAAACAGCAAAACATACAAAGTTCAAAGTGCAGGAGCCATTTGATTTAAACTCCACAATGACATGGAAAGACTACTTAGAATATAAGAAATGTTCTTGAATTTATAAGGAATTTGATTCTCTTGATGAATTAGACCACAAAGAAAAACAGTATTAAATGTGATTGTGAAAACCCAAAGGTGTTCAGATGCTCTTTAATTTTCATGAAGGCATTCAAATGAATGAAGTGTATGCATTGCAGGGTAAAATTGTGATTAGGACTTGTGTTAGCATGTCATGTAATTTTGTTGACGAAGTTGTGGTACAAAGATTAAAACATGTAGACCTAAGACTGCTAGACAGCACAACCAGGTTTGTTTCCCGCCTTTAAACATAAATCTAAGGAAATTTAGATTATAAGCTCTTAGGTCTACATGTTTCCCGCCTTTAAACATCTAGACCTAAGACTGCTAGACAGCTCAACCAGGTTTGTTTCCCGCCTACGAAGGATAACAGTATTAAATGTGATTGTGCAAACCCAAAGGTGTTCAGATGCTCTTTAATTTTCATGAAGGCATTCAAATGAATGAGGTGTATACATTGCAGGGTAAAATTGTGATTAGGAGTTGTGTTAGCATGTCATGTAATTTTGTTGACAAAGTTGTGGTATCAAAGATTAAAACATGTAGACCTAAGACTGCTAGACAGCACAACCAGGTTTGTTTCCCGCCTTTAAACATAAATCTAAGGAAATTTAGATTATAAGCATTCATTAGATTTTTGGGGGTCCTGTAAAAGGTGAGCCAGAACAAAACAACGCCCCAAGAACAGAATCAAATGTATAAATCTTGTAAACTATAAAGGTATTATTTATAAAACAAAGAAACACCCCAATAACAGATGGACTTTCACAATTAATTGAAGAAAGAAAAAGATAATCATACCTCTCGAACATCCTCAACAAAAGCTTCATGTGAAGCACCATATGACCCAACATCCAATCTTAAATCTATAGTACGGAAGTCCAAAGGGCGAGAAACCATGGCCGGTGACCCAAGAATACCTTCATCCTCATTGTCATTGGGGTTCAATAAGGAAGTACCAATTAAATTGCAGAATACTTTTGATTCATCACCCAATATAGCAGTGCGAAGCACAATGCGACATTTTTTCATAATTGCATCTGACACAGAAATGGGGCACTTCTCTTTCTGCCTCTTGCAGAACTTCTGATGTACACTTCCTGCAGTTGCCTGGGCCAAAACAGACAAAACAGCTTTCTGCACCAAAACCAATCAGAAAAGTGGGATTAAGCATAAGGTTTACCAAAAAAGACATAATTGCTAAAGTAAGTAAAATAGAGGTCGAAACAAGCAAAATGGCAATGAAAAAAGCACAGCTATAGTGGTGACATGAATGTACAAAAAAAGAAACTCGTCTGTGTAAAGGGAGACAACATAGAAGTCAAGTTCTCCAAAGAATTCAGTAGATCTTTCTGTTAAGATTTTAAAAAGCGATGAAACAAAAGCTAATTAACCTTGGTAGGCCCTGATGCATTCCCTTTGTAAACCTCCTTACTGATTGAATGCTGCAAAATTTCCTTTGCCCATTCCGGAGGATCCTTCTCAAGAGAATTATGGATGCACCTTCTGATCCTAGTTCCAACGTTAGTAGGTAGCTTTCTAACGGGTTCTAAAGGTTGTGCCCATTCAGGAAGTCTGCTTCCAGCAGTATCAGCAGTTGACTCACAATCACCTACTGGATCAGAATCCATGAAATCAACTCTCAAAACTTCATCATGTTTTGCTGAATCAGATATTTGCCTTTCAGCCTCTGCAAGCAGCTGATATTTTTACAAATTAGTAAACCTAATGACCTGCCAAGTATCTCAAGGTTCATGAACTTAAAAATACTTACAATAAAAACGAGACAAAAAAATATTAAAGACCATACAAACAAGAATATAAAAAAAAATGACTTTAACAAGGAGTCAACTCCTACACATAAAAGCCATAGCTAAATAAAAAGAAGAGAAATATAAGACAGATCCAAGTGTAAACAAAGGAAATACCTCAAATAGTAGTTCCCAGCAAAGCTAATAGACAAGTCAATGCAACAAAAACATTTTTCTAAAATGCTGCATTTCATGGTCAAGGCCACCAAAAGGCCTTTATATCCTCTAAAGATCACATGGCTAAACTAGAACTAAAAAAAATAGCACCTTCAGATAAAAGCACATATCACACTTCTATTCAAATTTAGGTAATGATTTTTGAATTTGTGACAGCCTTTTGGCATAATAATCATGGGTTAAAAAGGTGATCGAGGTGTTCGCCTCATTCCTCACCCTGAGTCACCCAGTAAGCACTTTGAGGATTATGACTTTCAGACAAGAGCCAGTCATTATCCTTTTTCAAGATTATATGCCTCAATACATATGAGGTAAACACCTCGAATTAACACTTAAAAAAAAATACTTTTAAGTTATTTTTTTATAGCAATATTTATTCTTAGAAGGTGAAAAAGATACATGATAGCACAAACAAAAGAAAAGTAAATTACATTAGACAAGCTGAACTAAAGCATAAAGAGCAGTGACGATCCTAAAGAACTGGATCATACTAACATTCAAACAATAGCCAAGTTCAGGATACTAAAATCACCAATGAGTTATTAAGATTTGCTTGGAACCTAATAAATCTGGCATAATGGAGAAAGAATTTCATATGATTAGTGCCTCAACAGGAAAATCACAACTAAAATAATTTATCGAACAACAACAATAACAAGCCTTTATCCCACTAAGTGGGTTCAGCTATATGATTCAAAAAAAAATAAAAAAGTAGTAATATCACATGGAGAAGGAATAGTGCGAAATAATTTATCCACTATATCAAAAAAAATAAAATAAAATAAAATAAACTTCAAATAGATTTTGAAAGATAAATCGAGCCTGAATCATGAAGACTAATTATAACATTGACGAATTAGGTTGTAGTATCACATGGAGAAGGCATAGTAAGAGTGGAAACAAGACCTTATATAGGCTGGCAAATATATAACTCAAGTAACGCTCTCAAAAATCAGAAAATTCAAATTCTAAAATTGAGGGAAGAAAGGAAACACTGCCAAATACATTTATAAGAAGTGTTAAGCACATGAGTGAGAATAGTGGCGTACAAATGGGGAGTTAGCGAAGTTAGCATTTGCAGACAGGAGTTGAGGAAATCAAGTGCAAGCAGGAATTGTGAGCTAATTAAAATAGAAACCTACAACAACTAAGCGTTGAAGCATTGCAAGTAGGTGCATTTTTCAATTTTAACCTTTTCTTTATTTTGTAACTATTTTTTTCCTTTTTTAATTAAGATTTTATAATAGAAACTTATTTTCTTTTATTTATTGAGTGAATTTGTGTTTTATAAAGATGACCAAATTTAATATGTTAATGAATTATAGCATTTTTATGATTTTTTTAGTTGCATTTTTTTATTTTTAGCCCTTGAATTTGTTTTTTTAAACTTTGGCAGTATTTTAATAAAAACATCACCATTTTTAAAGCTCATATCAAGATAAAACAGAGATTTTATAAGCCCAACAAGAAACCAATTAAGTGATAGAAATTTATTTCCCTAACCTCCAATGGAAGGCCAAGTGATTCAAAATTTAAAAAACCAAGCGGTAACAAAAATACATACAAATTTGAGAGTCAGAAAAAAATTTATAAGCAACTAAAAACACCTAATACCCCAAGCAAGTCAAAGAAATATAAACACAGCTAGTGTTTTGTTAACATAAGACTAAAAAAACAAAGAAAAAACTAGGGCATAATTGACATAACGGATAGCATCATTCTAAAGCTTATATTCTAATTAGTGTTGATATAAATAGTCATCAGCACGGGCTTCAAAAGGCAAGCAAAGAAATATATCTCTAATAAAGAGAGGATTAAAGGGCTAAGCAATGGCTTTTGCAGTGAAATGTTTGTGTTTCTTAAATATTTTAAACTTATTTTGGCTTTATATGGTGATGAAATCACAATGATTGTTCCTATCGTCACAATTTGGCTGTGTGGCTTGCATATTTTGAGAATATCTTGTTATTGGAAGGAAGAAAAGAAACATTGGGGGAACAAAAAAATAGGAGGATAGGTAAGAGGAGAGTGCTTTGCACAAGTAAATCGTATTTAAATTCAAATGCTCGATACAAGACGATCTCATATATAGAGAGGAAAAGATGTGGCATTTCTATGATATACCCAAATTCCATCTTGATTTCCATACATGCCAAATGATTTCACAACATTAAAATAAAAATAATAACGAAACTCAAAATAAATGTTAATGAATTACAAAAGAAGCATCACTCTCTAAACTGAAGAAAGTTAGATTCAGAGTCAAAACATGTGCAAGTCTAAATGTAGCTTGCATCATCGCTCTTCAGTTGCAAAGAACTGACCTATAAAGAGATAGTATGATGGCACGCATAAATAAAAAAAATCAGTATAATACAATGTAACTTATCATTGGAGATCCATGAATCATCCTCGAGAGGAAGGTCTCCATTATGAATGAAGTATCATTGCTACCCGGTAGGATTGGAGGTTATCTTCTTACTAAAGATTTGCTTCACAGCACCTGATCAAGAGAAAAAAGCAACAAGAAACACAAAAATAGGACACAGAATTGTAGAAATAGAAACTACCTCGAAAAACAATATCTTGGGTAACAGAGGGGACTTTAATTTGTCCTTAAAGAATAAGAAAATCATATATATTGAAAGTTTTTATTAATACAAAAATTTGGAAGAGATCAATTAAAGATGCATCAGATCTCATTTTCTTTCAGATTTTATAGGGTCCAAAATTTCAAAGATTAAGCTTTTTATAAATATTGTGTGACAAGTATTTGAGATAGATCTGTGTAATAAACACATAATCTCCTTCACTGAAATCCCAATCACATTAATGAAGGCATACTATGAAAAAACCAAAACACCTTTGATACAATCCGACGTTAAAATCAGCACGCCTTATGACAACCAATTTTTATTACCTGCACACCAAATCAAAGCAATAAAAAACTAATAACTCACACGATAAACTCCTACACTATAAGAGGTGAGTGATCTCTCCCAATTCCTACAATATGAGAGGTTGGAAATCTTTTCAAAACCCTAAACCTAAGATACAAGACCCATTCTCATGCATAAACCTAATCTTAAACATGATAAGCTTATTCATACTTAACAATAATAATAATAAACAACCAAATTGCCCTTAGGCATACCAAAGAACCAATTGCCCTTAGGCTAGGGACCAGTTTAACAATAATCCCCTTAAAAGATACCTTGTCCCAATGTGAGAATTCCCCCCGCCCTCCACCACAGCTTTCTCTATTTCTTCATCCTTTGCCTCCTCTTCACGCATTATAAGAACTTGTAATTTTAGATCATTGCAACTGCGTCCTGGGGTAAACTTCTCATCACACTGAAACCATAACCCCTTAACTAGCTTCTCCAATATTTCTATCTCTATAAAGTGCTTGAGTGTCGCTCTCAATCTGCCCATTATTCTTGTATTGTGCAGCATCTCTTTAGACTTAAACTGTTTGAGCTTTTGGTATCATCTTGGTTATAGCAATTTGGTACGATACTCCATCTGTGCTGCTCATGCGGGTCTTCTCCATCTAATTCTTGTCATCCACTACCAAGGCTAGGTCCATAGTCCGCCTCAATCTCCGCGGTCTCAATAGTCGGAATGCTGCTCATATGTCGGAAGTTAGACCCTTCATTAAATTCCCTTCAATCCTACTTCAAAAATCCCCCTTAGCCATCCCGACAATAGCTCGAATCTCTCCCTATATTCCATCACAGTCCCCTTTTGATTCAAGATATAGAATTGCTCATTTACGTCTCCTGCACAAATGGCTTAAAAACGTTCCATCAAATAATCCTTAATTTTTTTTTCCATGAACAGATGGATATCTAGTCTCCCTCCACTGAAACTATGCTAAAGTTTTCCCCTCCAAACATAAACCAGTTGTCATAAGCTTCTCCTCCCCAGTTAGCTCATTCATCGTAAAATATTGCTCTACCTGATATACTCACTCATGTGCATCTTTTTTCCTCGAAGATCCACATCTTCAACTTCCCAACTCTAGTATCACCAACCCAACTTCCTCTCCTCTCCCTCCGGTGTTTCTCCCCATGTAACTAGGGTGAAATTCTCTCCTTCGATCATAGTAATGCCCTCTTCGAGATTCCCTCCTTTCTTTGTGCATCTTCCAACCCCTTGCATAATCTCTCCACCATGTCTCTATCCAATCATCTCCATCAAAAATCTCTAATCAACCACCAACAAAGTCCTAGGGATAAGTTCGTGATGGTGGATGTTTTCCTCCTCATGTTCCTCAAGTTCTATCTCTTTCACTTTCAATTTAGTTTTCCATGGAAAGGAAACTCTCAAGACGGCCTTCATTTGATTTTTTTATAGAAGAAAATCTACCCTCTATGGTGGCAAACCTTTCTTCCATCCCGGATTTAAGTTGACTCATCTCTTCCACTAATTTCATCTCCAAATCAACTGTCTCAGTTGTCATTACTCCCTATAAGAATTCAAAGCTCCTTTACACTGAAATCATGAGCTTTAGAATTTATGTACGTGATTTCAACATGCACAAAACTTTAGATGACGTGATCCTTGAATTCTTGTATGTAGTTTGGCACTTGGAAGCAGCACCGAACTCTGGATATTGCGATCCAAATTCTTGTATGTAGGTTCGGCATTAAACTCCTTTACGTCGCGATCCCAATCGTTTCAATCAAGAAAGCATAAAACTCTTGTAAACCACTATGTTATCTTCTCGACAAGCTCTGATCGTGTCTATATCCTTCGAACATAGCAACAGGAGAAAGGTGTGCATGATCGATCAAGAAAGCATAAAACTCTTGTACACCACTATGTTATCTTCTCGACAAGCTTTGATCGTGTCTATATCGTTCGAACAT
Organism: Phalaenopsis equestris; assembly: GCF_001263595.1. NCBI lineage: Eukaryota > Viridiplantae > Streptophyta > Magnoliopsida > Asparagales > Orchidaceae > Phalaenopsis > Phalaenopsis equestris. The sequence continues at coordinate 433,792 of NW_018164450.1, forward strand.
AGCAACAGGAGAAAGGTGTGCATGATCCCTTTGATACTAAGGATTGGACAACGCGATATCGTCGATGCTTCATGCTTGTTTGATCGCAAACTATGATCCCATTGTCCCCTTCCCTGCAAGCCCTAAGCGCACCAGTATCAATGGGAGTTATGGAGCGGGAACAGAATAAAATTGGGAGTTTTGCATCTTTGTATATCTAGATCTTCGGAATTCAGGGCAGAGCGTATCTGTGCGACTGCCTTCCTAGCTTAAGTTGTTCTGCATAAATTACTGCGGCTGCATAGCAATCAGCTTCCCTTTGTTCCACAGAAATCCAATGCTCTAATACCAATTTAATGAGATACGACATCAAAATCGACACGTTTTTTTCAAAAAAAATTAGGGCAAACACAAATTTTATTTCTCGAGCATCAAATCAAAGCAATACAACACTAATAATTCACATGAATAAAAAGGATAAGCACCTGCAATTCGAGAGGTAAGAAATCTCTCTGAAACCCTAAACCTAAGATATACGGCTCAATCTCATGCATGAACCTAACCCTAAACATAATAAGCTTATTTATACCCAACAATAATAATACTAAAAGACTAAATTACCCTTAAAGAACAAAAGACCAAATTGCCCTTAGGCTAGCTACCATGTAACAATCACCTCCGAGCTTCTCCTCCTATCATGTTGTGAATTCATCCCTTTGCCTGCAAGCCCACCCGAGCTATTCCACCTACTAGCTAGTCTACCTCATTTTTTTTAACTCATGCATGCGCCTGAATATGCAAGGCCTTCTCATTTCAAGACAGCACCCAAACACTAAACAAAGATAGGCTGCACAAAAGATTAATAATTAAGAAGATCAAATAGAAATTAACATTTCCCATTATCATTAGAGCAATATATTTTAACTAGGTGTAGTTCTGTGAGGCAAAATATGCAAAAGAAGCTATTGTTTTCTCTTACCAATGCGTCTGCTTCCATTGCAGCTATTCCAGAAAGTGAACCGCAAAGAATGCCTCCATCACCCTTTAAGCAGCGGAACACTTTTGCACCTTCCCGGCTGTGAGATTCTGATGAATCCATGCAACCATTCAGTGATGAGATGGCTAAGACATATCTACGAGCCAACTCTGGCCATGTGAACTCGTTAAAAATCGGCATCTCCAATTTTGTGTCTTTTATGTGACTGCTATCCACATCCTTCTTTCTTCCACGTCTTGGTTTGGACTCCCTAGCATCAACGTTTGGATCTACATAAACTGCAACTTTATTCAAGAGTTCACCAACCAGCACTTTTAGTAGTGAAGTGTGAATTTTTGTCAGTACAAGACCTGTGCATCTCCCATAAGTACGAACTGCTAGCTTAGTTTGATCAATTTCCCTCTGGGCTGAAGTTTCAATCGGAACAAATGTGAATGTGTTATGCCTATCAAAACTCCCACGGGAATCACTAGAAATAAATGATCCAACAGCATTTTCGTTTGCTTGAGAAATTACTACTCTAGAATCATAACTGTGCTTTTCAGATGAAGATAAATTATTGGGAACACAAGGCCATGGATCAATTAGTTCCTCTTCAAGTTCATCAAAATTCAAATTCTCTTTGAGACCCAAAATCTCATGGAAACGACAAAGAAATTCCCATATCTGCCAAAAACAGAAAAAAAAATGGAGTCAGAAAGATGCAATGAAACAGCTTAAAGATCCAAAAAATCAAGATAAAAAGCAATCCCTAAAAATCTAAGTCACAAATCACTAAAGAAGACACCTGATAAACATCCCCAACAAGATCGCATGGAAGCTTATTGCTTAAAGGTCGCCCATGCAGAAGTCGGCGGTGAGATGCTTGAGGCTCATCAAATTCAGATACGATAGACCCTTTACTCCCTTCCTTTAAACTATTTAATGCAATTTCCTCCCCTTTTTCTCCATTCTTTTGAACAGCTACAAGCAGACCACTACCAACTGTCCAAGGCACACATGAATCCTTTCTATTCTTTAAAAACAGATATCTAGAACAAGCATGGGATTCAGGAAGGGTTTCAAGCATTTCTTGTACAAAACCCATATCCAGCCCAAACCTGTCCCTGTCCAACCATTCTGACAAAGATTTGCATGTAAATTTTAGAAGATTATAATTTTTAATTAGCTGAGGAACATTTAGAGGTCCAGAAGCACAGGAGAATCTAGCTAACGAACCATAAAAATTAACATATTTGGCAGCACCATTATTTCGGTTAGATGGAAAGCCACTGGAGTCATGCTTGCAGCTAAACCGCATGCATCCTATTTTTCTGAACACTTCATGACAAGCATTTAAAACAGTTTCCGAAACCATTTTCCAAACTGCAGTAGAAGATCGTCCTTCAACATAGAATTCCCCAATGTCATCCATTAAGCTAGAGTTCCTGTTTGAAAAAGCAGCAAGCCTTTGAACATAGAAACTATTACAAGAGACGGTTGACACGCCGGACTCTTGCATATCAACCTGAACAGAGCAAGCATATGGTGTTTCATCAACATCACCACTAAGCAACGATAATAAATTGTTGTCCTCAGGATTAGGATCACAGACGAGCATCAGAATTTCATCATCTCTGTCAGTCTCTGCATCAAAAGGCAAATTTTCATCCATTTGTGCTACAATATGAGTTCCGGCAACCTTATTATGTAAAATAGCAGTTGCCCCATTTGGAATGGGAAATAATGAACATGGAAATCTTTTCACTCTGAAGATAGGACCAGGATCACCACCATCACACACCTCACACTCAAAAACTGATCCAGTAATTTTGTCATGCCAAATAGATTTGTATCCAATAGGCCAAATCTGACAGCTGTTATGATAAGCCATTCGTGAATCAATTTTTCCAAGACTGAATATATAGAAATCTTCCAACTGAACAGGAAATGCAACCTGGAGAGCAATAAAATAGCAAATAGGAACGTTCGGCAAGTCTCCAAAGTACAAATGAAATGACAGATGAAATGATAAAAAATCATAGTAAGACAAAAAGAAAGCTACCTACCATAGAACTTTGAGAGACCGAGCCACACTTCTCTTTGATGAGATTATTAGTGACTCTTGCAACATTTCCAACACATGAAAACTGAGGGTCTAAAATCTCAGCATCAGAAGAATGCTCCCTATCAAAGTTGCTAGAAATGCTGTTCAGATTTTTAGAGGAAGTTTCTAAAGTTGAGATTTGTAAGAAGTCTCTTTTCCTTCTTCGAGAAGGCAATGATCTCTGTAATAATCCAGAATCATCATCCCTTTTATCAACCTCTATAGATTGGGCATTAAGTGTTAAGCCAAGATAACGAGCAACATCAAATACTGACTCAAACCTCCTACCATCAGGGGCACAATAAACTGCATATGAATCAGAACTGTTAGCAGATTGTTTAAATTCTACATGCCAGCCATCACCCAGAGAGCCTCCTTTTTTAGCAACAAAATCTCTTAAAGAACAGAGAAATATTTCACCCTGTGAATGGCTGGAAACAGTACAACTATTAACAGGACATCTACTCCTAATAGAACTGCCTAAAAGCGGGTCTTCACAATCAATAGTTGCATCTGCTGCATGGGGTAGAGCAACTTCTGAGTTGGTCCTCTTGCCCTCCATACCAGTAGTATTTCCTGGAGCAAATGCGTTCATTTGGTAACCAAGATTTGGATTTGAATCTTTTACAATGGTTCCACTTGAAACAAATTCATTAGTTCTGGAGAATAAATGAATCAAACAAAATCTGATAAGTCGTGTGAATAGAAGATGCCAATAGAAGATTTAAACATAAAAAAAACAAACTATCCTTTACCAACATAAAATCCAAATATCAAAAATAGTAATGGCAAAAGAGAAGGTGCTTTAAACACGAGGCTATTTAATTGACATATATAGTTACATCTTAGGATTACATGAACCCAAAATTGCAATAATAAAAATATGCCCTAATAATGACAATTACATGAAGTTCCAAAAGTTCTTATATGCAGGACTGTAAATACTGAAAAAAGAGAATAAAATCAAAAACCAGGGAGTCACCACCAAAAAAGAAACAAGTCATCATAAGTATAAGGAAGTGCAGAACCAAAATCAATAAGAAGATTAGTGCAATTCTCAATAAAATGGCCATGCAGTAAAACTAAAATAGAAGAGTAGATAGATGAATGATTCCATAAGAGAGATGGTAGGAGTATGAATGTGTATATATATATATATATATACATATATATAGAATAAACTTCAACTGTTTGAAGATGTACAATACAACAACAAGAACAAGCCTTCATCCCGCCAAGGGGGGCTGGCTACATGAATCATTTTTCTCCATTGTGTACTATTGAGTTTTATATTTGATTATTTTCTATACAACAAGCCCAAGTCTTTTTAAGTCTATCTCTACCTTTTTTTAACATAAGTCAAAGTTAAAGCATCTACTCTCCTAACTGGATCATTAGGTGGCTGACGTTTAATGTGACCAAACCATCTAAGAAGACTCTATCAAATCTTGTGTGTCATTGGAGCTACACTAACCTTATCAAGGACACATTCGTTCTACATTTTTTCTCTCAATGTCAAGCCACTCATCCACCTAAGCATTCTCATCTCAGCAACATCGAACTTGGTTTTTTGCTTCTCTTTTAAAGGCCAACATTATGCTCCATAAAGCATTTTGCAAGTCAAACCAACATCCTATAAAATTTTCCTTTAAGCCTAAGCGGTACTTTTCTATCACACAAAAGGCCCAATGCATTCCTCCACATCAACCATCAAACTTGAATTCTATTAATAACATCCCCATCTATATCACCATCACTTCGAAAAAATAGAACTGAGGTAACTAAAATGTTCACACCTTTTATTGATTTGATCACCTATTGTTACAACTTTACCACTAGATCTACTACTACTAAAACTACAATGCATTTTTTTTTTCATTTGTTGGATTACATCAGGGAACGGCTTTAAGCTCATATCTTTTTTTATTTAATATTGGATGCTCTTACTAGACATTTACAAGAGGATTTACCTTGATATATGCTTTTCGTTGATGATATCCTTCTTGTAGATAAGACAAGAGAAAGAGTATAAGAAAAAGCACCCATAGAACAAACAAAATCACGGAAAAAAAATTACATAAAAAAATGGCAGACCAGAAGTGAAAAAATAGAAATTTTGTGGAAAAAAAAACTATATATTTACACGTCATGCAACGCTCAGTAAGAAATAACAAAGTGAGTATTCATAAAGTTGACCATAATTAATAAGGATAAGAGTAAAAATGGTCCAATCAAGTTCAATGTCAACCAAAAAACCAAGTGAGTAACAGTAATTAGCCAAGCATTCAAATCTATATTAATAAATGAATTTCTTCCTCAGTATTCATTGACTAATGTTGACACTCCATAGGACGCAATGGAGAAAACGGGTCCATGCAGCTTACCACACTTAGTGGGAAAAAGGCTTGTTATTGTTGTTGTTGTTGTTATTGTATTCATTCACTAATGCCTTTTCTTGCTCCACTAAAGCTGTCCTCATTGTCTATATGTGCATAATATAGACAATGACAACAACAATGTTTCCAAAATTCACTAATGCCTTTTCTTGATATTGGCACCCTATATGCCCCTTTATAATTGCCTCACTCCCGTCATCTATTTTCTCTACTGCAGAATTAAATACAAAGAATAATCTAACAGCCTTTCAGACCCACTTTGGAAAACTCCCTCCTACATTAGGGAATTCAAAAAATTTATAATTCTTCTTAGCAAGTTGCTATTTACATGTATTCCCTCAATGTTTTAAAGTTCCACATACCATAAGACAGCATATGTGCTACATAATTTAGACATTTAGTTACTACATTCATATCTCGATTTCAATTCTCCGGATCTCTATTCTCTTGTTAGCAGGGACATTTGCATGCGTTAAGATTAATGAATTATTTAACAATGGTTCATACAAATCAGGATAAAAACAAAATTTGTAAGTTGCATTTAGAATTTAAATCTACTGATAAATCAATTAGTTCTTCTTGTAATGATAACATTTCAATTTTTTTTTTAAATTCCATTGGTAATTTAGCCACACTATATTGTCAGATTTTGAGAACATTGCTACAGTTATAAATAAAATTAATTAGAGCCAAATATATTATTTAATTATTTATTATTTCATAAAAATGATTAGCATAACAATGTGATCAAGTTTTGCAGTTGATGATGATTCAACCATAGACAGAATAAACAAGAATACTAAGTCCTCATGTATGCTAGAAACTAAACCAAACCAATGAAATTGTTCAAGGGAGAATGGATAAAGTTACAGATTGTACACTAATAAAGAAAATCCTTACTTTACCAGGCACAACATTCCATAGATACATGTAACAATATGTATTAGGATAATAAAGCATATAAATAAGCAAATAGATAAAAATTTATAAATACCGTATCCACAAACTTTAAAATATGTGAGGACAACTTCATGAAAAAGTGATTTAACAGAGAGGGAAGATAAGGGAGATCCTAAATAATATTAATGAGAGATACCTAGTAAGAATGTCATAAATTTACCTCAAAATTGTGCTCACAATGCATCCAGTCCATTTCCAAAAGGAGTCCAGTTGTGATATATTATACTAAAATAAAATAAAAAAATAAAGACTTGCTAAAGAATGATTCAAACACACATTGGAAAGAGGAAGTGTGTTCATGTGTCATCTATATGATCCATGAAAGAGAGATGACAAGAGGAATAGAATTTCTAGTGTTCCTTATTTGATGAAGAAGAACTCCTTAGTCAGCTTGTTGGGATGGCTAAGAGTGAGGGGATGGGGGTAATGGACAAGTGTGATAAGGAAAGATGAGATAGGTAAAATAGTAGGGAAGGGATATAAGGGAGAGTGACAGCCACCACTTGAAGAGAAAGGGTAGATAAGGGGAAGGAAGCTTATGAGAGAAATGGGGCTGCTTTCATTCATTCAATCATAATTAAACATCAGTACACTCTTCCGTTCCTTTTAATAGAAGAGGGCCCCCCTAATTAAAATATAGTGAAATTAAAACTTAAAACTAATTGAAATAAAACTAACATAAAACATCATGATGTCCTATCATCATATAAAGCATCATATATTCGCTCCATAATCCTCCTGCATCACAAGCTCAAGTGTTCATGTGTCTGAGAAGTCAAAGAGAACCTTCGGAAGTGTTTGTCATTTAGAAGTCACCTTAACATCATATCAATTGAATAACAAAAAACTATTTAAATGAATTATCAAAATCAGTCAGCTTGTGTTCAAACCTACAATTATTTTTTCCATGAATGGCATAAGAAACATAACATTTACAAAACTGCTTTTCAACCTCTCTTAGCTAAGAAGTCACAGAATAAATTCAATTAATCCAAGACAGAAAAACTTTGTTACAAATAGGCTGCAAGCAAATTTATCATTATATTATTTACATATTAAAAGAATAATTCAAAATATTACGCATGCTACTAGCTGAATCAAGTCATAGCTTAAGCCTCGCTTATTGGTAAATTTCAAAGTAAAGCTTGAATTAAACCATGTACGTTTCAGAAGTATCAAGTTACATTTATAACATGTAGTACTATGATGAATAATTGATTTTTTTAGATAAATTAAAATTGCTTTGAATTTATAGTTTCTTTGAAGTAGATCACCAAAAATTTAAAACAAAATCCGACGAAGAGCCCTTCATTTCTACACTACTGTTGACCTCATTTTTGTGAGGTCTTTTCTTCTCCTCCTTAGAGTCTAGGTTCTAGCTCTAGAAATCCCTATGGACCATCTTAGAAAACTAGAGTTGAGACTCACCCTTCTAGAAGCTCCAGCCGATTCCTATTTTCCTTTGATGTCTAGCATCTTTGGCACAAGACCATCGTTTTATGAACGAGCGGTTATGGGCTATTTTGCAAAGATTCAAGGAACAATGGTAGTAATATTGTTCCAATCTGAATCAAATGGAGCCCCGATCAAGCATTTAACCAGCTTTTAGAAGCTTTATGGGCACATTTGAAAGATCAAATGGATGTCGAATTTGATGTGCTTACAGTCAAATCAGACATCTCGATAAGACAAATTCAACGAGTCCAAGATAATTCATTTTCAACATCTTTAAGGTCCTCAAATGTTCATTAAATCTTGTACGATAGAATGAATCTCTCTGGACCGACCGATCAAGGTGGTTCATATTCTTACATTAATTACACCCATAACTTTATAAATAAAACCGCACTCCTCTCGTGAGAGAAGAGAGATATTAAGGCGACGTCTGGAAAATAAAATTCAGTTTGGTTATAGTGAACGGAGATGCAAGAACAAACTTTCGTTGGTGAAGCAGCAGTATAAGAATATTCTCTCAAAGTTTTTTTCACACGAACAACAATCTTTCAAATTTTCAGGTCGCAGGTTGTCTCATGTGGTTCTATAAATGCAGTTTTTTAAGAGAAATTTGTTGAACAATGACGCTACTTCGAACGTAACCTTAGTTTTGTGTTATTGTTTGTTAGTTTGAACTATGGTTAGGTTGTTGTTTCTCGGCTCTTGTTTTAGTTTATTTATTTATTATTTCTTATGTTATAATTGGTGTTATCTTGTGCTTCCTTTTTATTTTATAAAGTTGCGCGTGACACTCATTCTTTCCACCTCAATGTCAGGGTTCGCAAGTACGCTCGGTGCACACAATATTCGCCCAGTATTTACATATAAGACGTCAAACCTTTTTTTTTATTCAAACACAATACATTATTTTTTTGAGAAAATATTAGGTCAGAACTCCGGATGCATCGAGAGTCCTATAAAGGAGTGACACGTGCAAAATGGACCGATCACAGTGTATTGTGATGGGCCCATTTTACACGTGGCACCACATTATTGGACTCCAGATAATTCAGAGTCCTGACCTAATATTTTCTCCAATTTTTTAAAGAAAGTTTACACATACTACGCAATTCTCATGTTTTACATATATAATACCTACAATTTTAATTTTTACATCTATACCACTATAGTTATGTTTGTAAAAGTATGTTTTACTCCTTAAAGTTAATAAAAATGGTATTTTTAATCTGAGATGGAAGATTTGAATGCTATAAATGTAAAAATTAAAATATAGGTGTTAGACATGTAAATACACGAGAATTATGTGGTATGTATGCAAATGCCTTTTATTTAGTATTACATTAAAAAAATCAAAACTACTAACTTCTTAAGAGAAATTAATATTTATTGATCTAATAAAAATGAAATTTAAGTGTAAGTTATATAAATATAAAGTAATTAAAGGGTTTGTATGTAATTATCTTTTAACAATTGATTACCCTCTAAAACAAGGCAAGTCATATGTCATCCCTGTCACAGTAAGAAAAAACTGAATTGTATGACAAAATATGACCGGAAGAGTCATAATGTTGTTTCATATGTGGATGATAGTATTTAGATGTTCTTGATAGTACTGTGGTGTTATTTTACCAAAATAACATCATAAATTACCAACAGTACCTCCAATAACACCATCACATCTAATCTGGATGTAATTATTTTTCTAATTTTATAGTGTGTTTCATCTCGTTGCAGTTTGGCGGAAAATAAAAAAAGTTTTATTTGACTCTACGACTTAAGTTTTGCATTTGATAGTGAAAGTATTCAAAATATTGTTGAGTTGCTCGTTTTCAAGCCTGCATTCCCCTGCTTTTAGGGGTGGAATCAGACTCTTTTTTTTAGAGAAGAACAAACTTGTTATATATATAAAAAAATGGTCTTATCTTGTGTTCTGTTCGTACTTTTTTTCTCGTGATTTTTTTTGCTTTGGTCTTGCAGGGTATGGTCAATCAGCGTTGCATAATATAAATTACGCTAACCTCTTCTTTTGTTGGTCCAATCCTCATTTAGACTTTATCATGTAATTTTAAGAGTCTGAGGCAGTCTCTATATGAACATGAGTTTCAAGGCGTTTAACACGTTGAACCATGTCACGGAAAATATGAGCAGAAACTTGTGTTTCGTACCTTCAATCTGAATCTATCTTGATGTATATGCTTAAGACCAAGTATGTATCATGCAATGCCTTGTAGCTCTTTTTCGTCTTTTTTTAATATGTTGTCAACCCAATAGCACCCCAACCTATCTTATTATCTCACGCTATTTCTACTGTGCGAACATTGCGGAAGGCCCAAATTTTTTTTATTTTATTTGAAAGAGTTTGAACGTTTGAAAGAAGGAATCATGATGGCTGAAGTTAAATATTAATAATAAATAATTTCAATACACTAATTTATAAAATAATAATAATAATAATAATGGGAAAAAAAATTATTTCTTGTGAGGGAGCCACGCATGACGTGCATGCTTTTATTTTATTTTTTTCAAATTTGGGGTGTCTTATAATAATATTTAATAATTAATATTTAACCCATTAAATATTATTTAGAGAAAATAAATTCCAACGAGTCTTCTAGTTCTGTAAAGTGAATGAAAGACTGAGGAATTTTATTTTATTTATTTTTTATTTTTTTTTTTGCAAATTTAAGGAAAAAAAAGAAGAAGAACAAGTTCTTTAATGGTAGTCTTATTGATTAGGATGGGAAGATTTTAGGTATGATTCGTTCATTAAATAAATGTGTTGTATATGAATGATTTTTTTTTTTTAGTTTGATTTATGAAAATAATTTCGTTTGATTGTTTGTGTTCAGCTCATTTTGGATCACGTATGAATCATTCGGACTAATTTCAGATCACATATGAACTGAAACGAACTAATGAATTTGAATCGAGTCAGACAGTAGTATGCTATTCACAAGTCATTTTCAATATAAACTGTTACATGTACTTTTAAACATGTTCCTATGCAAATCCCAGGATGAAACAAGACAAAAAAAATATACATGTGATTATTTGTGGATGACACTTTTGTTCAACCTTTAAAACCCTCAAATAACATTTATATATATTTTTTTTCTATGGAGCCATGCATGATATGAGAGAGAGAGAGCGAGCAACTATTAATTGAAAGTGAAACAAAAACATTTGAAATAATTAGAGGACCTTTATATTTGGTGATATCTCGACCAAAAGTCTGTTTCGGACGGCGATGCAGCATCGCACCGCAATTTTGTTTATTTAGGGTAAACTGTATTTGGACAGTTTTTTCAAAAAATAACTGCTGAAATCTGCATTTTTTCACTGGTCCTGATCAGGTGCAGTAACAGTTTTCTATCTGTTTTTTTCTTAAAAAAAAAATTGTAATAACCACAGCTACTTTTTAATAGTCTGCAATTAGCACAAACAAACCCTAAGTTTGTGAGAGTAACATTATAGTGCGGTCTGTTTTTTTCTTAAAAAAAAAAAATTGTAATAACCACAGCTACTTTTTAATAGTCTGCAATTAGCACAAACAAACCCTAAGTTTGTGAGAGTAACATTATATGAATTCAATGAAGTCATGTGATGTCAATCAATAAATATCTGGTGAGCCTTTGAATTGTGGCATTTGTATGCATAACATTCATTTTCTATGTATTTTCAAATCTAACAAATAAACTTTAGTTTTCTACGTTTATATCACCTAAAAATACATCATTATTTTAACTTCTAAAATTCATCTCAAAGATAACTAGTTTCTCTTTAATAAGTGCAAGATCATATAAATAAAACATATTTTCAAACATGTTTTGCTCCAAACCAAGTCATAAATACTTTCATAAGAACTTTCTTTTATTACAAATATAGCCATGTCTAGATAACACAAAAAGAAAACAGTATTACCTTTTAACATCAAATTGATAAACATCCCTTTTTCTTTTCTTACCTCTACCACCCTTCAAAACTCCACCCAACTCAAGCCCTTATATGACCCTAATCCTTCAAATTAACCACAAACAAGTCCAATAAAACCACAAAATATCAAACCCTAACTCCTCGGTTCCGTTTACTCGGTGCCACCAATCGGAACGCTGCGTAATACAACAGTCTCGACCGTAAGTCCCGGACCGAACCCGAATAGAACTCCCCACTCCAAACCCTCGCCAGTGGTCGACTGCCCAGCCTCCGCCGATCGCCTTCGCATCTCATCGAGTATGAAAAGAACGCATGCGCTCGACATGTTACCGTAGTCAGCGAGCACATTTCTACTCGCGGCGAGCTTCTCGGACTTTAGACCGAGCTTGGTCTCAACTTGATCGAGTATAGCCGGGCCGCCCGGGTGGGCGATCCAAAAAATAGAGTTCCAATCAAGCACACCAAGTGGCTTGAAGGCCTCAAGGAGACATTTTTGAATGTTTTTAGAAATGAGGCCGGGGACGTCTTTGAGTAGGTGGAAGGTGAGCCCGATTTCACGAAGGTGGCCATCAATGGCGCCCTCTGATTCGGGAAGGATGGTTTGGGAAGCAGAGACTAGTTGAAACAGAGGGCGCTCGGTGGCTAAATCAGGGTCGGATCCGACAATGATAGCGGCGGCGCCGTCGCCGAAGAGCGCCTGTCCGACGAGGGAATCGAGATGGGATTCCGACGGGCCGCGGAAAGTGACAGCGGTGATTTCGGAGCAAACGACGAGCACGCGGGCGCCGGCGTTGTTCTCGGCGAGATCCTTGGCGAGGCGGAGGACGGTGCCGCCGGCGAAGCAGCCCTGCTGGTAGAGCATGAATCGGCGGTTGACGGAGGGGCGGAGACCGAGGAGGCGGGTGAGTTGGTAGTCGGCGCCGGGCATGTCGACGCCGCTGGTGGTGCAGAAGATGAGATGAGTTATGCGTGATTTGGGGTGTCCCCATTCCTTGATGGCGCGCGCGGCGGCCTCTTTGGCGAGCTTCGGGACCTCGGCGACAACTATGTCTTGCCGGGCGTCGAGTGAAGGAGCCATGAATGCACAGATATTGGGATTTTCTTTCAGGAATTCTTCTGTTAGATACATGTACCGTTTTTTTATCATGGATTTCTCGCCTGTAAAACAAAAAAAAGAGATTTTTTTTCATGAAAATATAATTCTGAAGTGATTTTGCAGCGAAAAATTTGTCCTTTTCGCTGGCAAATTTCATCAAAATACAGATGATTAGTAAGCGTAAGAGAAAAAAACTTTTTTTTTCCCCTCCAGGCTTACACATTCGCTTGAACTTCTCCTTGAGGTCAGTGAGATGCTCGCAGTTGGTGATTCTGAAGTAATAATCGGGATAATCGGCCTGATACAGAGCGTTCGGCGGCGTGGAGGTGCCGATTGCGAGCACCGCCGCCGGACCATCAGCTCTCTGAGCTCGCCTGATCTCCTCCATCGCCGGCGCCATTAACTCCCTCTCCGTCGTCCTCACAAGCTTAGCAGAAGAAAAGTGAGAGTTTTTTCAGGCACTGGAGAAGGATGGCGAGAGCACCGAAGGTATTTAATGAAGGGGAGCAGTTGAGAAATAAACCGGCTTAAAAATTAAACGGAATTGGTAGGTCGGGTGGACGGTCCGATGGATGCCACGTCAGCATGGACCGTTTGGTGGAGGACTAGGCGGAGGGATCGCCGCGTGGGTATTTGTGGTTGAGTTAGGGTTAGTTGGATGGCTGGGTGGGCTTAATGGGCCTTAAGGACAAAATCGGAAGCCCGTTTCCTGTTTCGGGTTTGTAGGTGGGCTCGTAGCTTTATGCTTGCTTCCAATGTTTAGTTGAGGGAGCAAACAAGTAGGTTGTCCTTAGTGGATATGGTTTGAGCTTGTAAGCAAAATATATCACTATGTGGGGCTAAGCATTGACTTATGATATTATGACATGCTTAATCTTATGTGGTTAATTTGTTGGAGCTGTTATTTGGTTTTTATAATAAAAAATAATGTGATTAGTCTAACTATGATATAAATTCATGCATGTCAAGCGAGTGATATTCGACATCTAACTAAAAGAATAAAAGATTTAAGGTTCATTGGTTCAATCAGGGTTGAACCGGATGATGTAACATGATATAAATTCATGCATGTCATTGGTTCAATCAGGGTTGAACCGGATGATGTAATAAATATAACTATTGGTTGAATAAGACGTAAATGATAAAACAATGATGTAATAATGACAAATATAAAAAGTGCAAACTAATAACAGTTAGGAATTGAAGAACAGTATGCAGTTGTAAATTTCAAATGAAATGTGAAAAATTATAAGTATTGGATATAATAACAAATGTAATATAAAAAGTGCAAACTAATAACAATTAGTAATTGAAGAACATTATGCAGTTGTAAATTTCAAATGAAATTTGAAAAATTATAAGTATTGGATATAATAACAAATGTAAACAAGTTTTTTTGTATGGTTCGAACCGATCAGACTAACCTAGTTTTCTAAACCATGATAATGAGTGTTGTTAAGAGGATTTTAGTCTACTTAATTCGTTTATTATGGGCCAATCATATTTGGTATGTGCTCCGAAAATTCTCCTGCTTTCGTATCGCGACTTGTCTAAGGAGATTCATGGATTAATTCTTAGTTTATTTAATGTTAGAATGTGGCTTTCAATTTATGGACCTTATGAGTTTTCTTATTGACATTTATTTGACAATTTAAAAAATATATATCATCAAGCTTATCACATGCTTGCATTTATTGATGTTGTGATGTTGTGATGTTGATGCCTTCTAGTAGATGTGAGCTTAGGGTTAGGTAGCATTTCATACATTTTTGAATATTTATTTTAATATATGAAGCCCTTACATAAGGTGATACATCTAAGTTTGAGCTTATTATACTTTGAAAATGATGTCATAAATACTCATCTTAGACAATTTTCAAATAATGAAACCATTATTGATGAGAAATAATAGTAAGTCTCCAACAATTTTATCAAATTAAATATCAACATGAGAGTGCATGCAAAAGATAAAAGTTGTTAATTTTTTCTTTCATCAATACAAATTATATTGATTAGAACTTAGGGGCATGTACATATATTATCAAATTTTGTTTTTGTTTCGCTTTGTTTTTTGGATGAATTAAACACTCTAAACAAAAAAAAAAGAAGTTTTTTTTTTTTTTTTTACATCGAAAATAGCTTTTCCTTAGCATTTCACTCGTCCCCCTCCACCCACCTCCGCCAACCGATCGTTGCCCATCGCCTGCCCGCCACCTGCTATTGCCCGCTGTCTGCTGCCTGCTACTCGCCCTCGCTGTCCCAGGCCGATCGTAGCTACTGCCTGGCGCACTAGAGCTCATGTGAACTCAATCATTTTATGAAAAATATAATTTTCTTAAGAAAAAGAAATCCAACCAAACTTTCTCTAAAAATAGAAAATAAAAAATAAAATATACTAAAAATAAAAATAGAAAATAGCAAATAAAAAGTGATACCAAACAAACCTTAAACTTTATTATTTTTATTTTTTTTTACATTTATACCCATAAATCAACCCTAAACCTTAAAAATATAATAAATTTAATTTTTAAATAATGAAAAAAATATTTAAATATACAGGAATTAATAAATGGCATCTGGCAAGTAGGTAAAGCTTACCATATATTAATAAAATATTATATGCATCAAAATTCATGGTTTCTGCACACATCCCATTGAATTCATTAGCATGTGAGATCTAACTCGCACAGTTAGCTTTTAAATATTATAATACATATTTATATTTTTTTCCAAATATGTTATAATTTCTTTAGAATTCAAATATTATGGATAAAAATTAAAATTTGGAACGAGTAGTTCGACTTTCGATCGGATTCGGATCGAACTAATCACTTACGAATTGACGAATTGCAGATGAGCCAGCTCGAATGTGTTTTATTTGCTCGAACCGGCGCGAAAATATTGTTATGAATTTAGAGAAATGGCGAGCGGCCCATCAATCATAAAAGAAAAGGAGAACAAAAGAAAGCGTTAATAATAACTATGGTGGGTTGTGATTCTATGAACCCACAACTTGAATGTTACGAACAATTAAAGCTTCTCAGAATGATTCGAACAATTGTAGAAATCGAAAACCAAACAAGACGAATATCTCACAAATAGAACTCGAAAGTTTAATGTATACAATTCAAATGCATGAAAAAGTAAAATTTGAATAAAGAAGTTAATGTGCATATATACATATATACGTACATACAAACATATAAGAGACTCATTCAATGTGCGACTCATTCCCACATTTTCAGTCAAGAATACTTCAATAACACTTCAATAACACAAATTACATAAACCATTATGGTGCATTTATAAAATTTCTAATTCATTTGGAATGAAAATTTAGCACAAATCATTTATATTTCTATGCATACAGAAGTTCTGAATAATAAGTTAGATTATCTCTTAATGCTTCTAAATTCCTCGAATAATACATTATGTATATCACATCGTCGCATATACCCCAATTTAAAGACTATAAATCATAACAATCAATATCAATCTATTATAATTATATGCTGACGAACTTGATCTTCTGGTGCGTAAACTCAATTTCTTTTGGTAGAGAAAATATTATGTGCAGTTTATGACAGCGTGAATTGCATCACACAATGAGAGTATGATCCGCAGTTTCATCGTCCGAACATTATATTCTCTCCCTTGAAAGGCTCTAAATCTTACGCGCCAGCGGTCTGTCTTCTAACCTCAATTTAACAAATTTATTGCTGAAGCTAGATCTTAGACCCATACAATTAAAGAAATTTACTTCCATTTACATATCTAAGGCTTAAAGTTGAATATTTATATCTAAATTGAAATATACATGTCACTTAATTTTAAAAGTTAATAATGACATTTTAAATATAATATTAGCAATTTGAGGGTCATGTATGTAAATATGAAAATTTAGGCATGATATATGTAAGTACATAAATTTATTTTTAATTTTAAAATGGAAAATTTCAGGCTAAGTCCTCATTTAATTTCTAGAAGTTTATTTATTTATTTATTTATTTAAAGAAATAGTCAAATTTATTAAGGGGCCATAAAAGATCACTTTTCTGTTTTCTATTATTATTTTTTATTTTTTTATTTATATTTTAATTTGAAATAAAAT
This sequence comes from Phalaenopsis equestris, assembly GCF_001263595.1. Classification (NCBI taxonomy): domain Eukaryota; kingdom Viridiplantae; phylum Streptophyta; class Magnoliopsida; order Asparagales; family Orchidaceae; genus Phalaenopsis; species Phalaenopsis equestris. The sequence continues at coordinate 450,805 of NW_018164450.1, forward strand.
ATATTTAGTATGATATGACTGATTTTTAAAATTAACATTAAAAATACTTAAATATTGTTTTAGTGTTTTTAACAACATATTAATTTTTTAAAAAACAAAAAAATAAAATATGAAAAAAGTACACTAAACAAATTAAACTTGTTTAAAAATAAAATAAAATAAATTCCAAACAAGCCCTAAATTAATCATAATTAAATAGTAATTATATTTTTAAGTTTGTAATTATTAAAATCCTTAACAAAAAAAATTGAATGAGAATATTCTAATTAGATTTAGGTAGATTTACATATATTCCACTGATGAATTCTTATATATTTACATGTCTCACAAATACATTGTAATTTTTTCATATATGTCAGCTCATGCAAAAAAATAAAAATAAAACTATTATCAACACGAATGTAAGGAATATTCAAACTATATCCTTTAATCAAATGAGAAAGCTGCAATCAGAATATAGTAGAAAAGTTAAACTCTTGAGAATTTGAATCTCTTCTCGCAGCTCAATTAGCACACTGATTGCCTTTGCGATGAATAAACAGTCACTCTAACTGCACATGATCGAGTAAAGTCAGGACTTTTTTTCATATAAACTATCAAAAGCAAAGAAAACTCTTTTTTCTTATTATAATAGTTCCTTAACTCCATATACTCCATTTCAATCTCAATATTATCCCAAGCATAGCTGACAACCAAATTCAGAGCCACAATCACCCCCCTCAACTTCAACACAAATAGGAGAAGCAACCAAAACTGGTGCAAAATACCCAACAGGCAAGCACCATTCAAATTCCGACACACACATCCAATACCAACAAGCAAATAATTCCAATCAACATCGGTATTGATATAAGATTTAGGGTCTGTTTGGGGCAGCTGCAGCTTATTGAATAATCTGCTAATAAGCTAGGTGCAGCAACCATTACAAATTTTTATTTTTTTTTGGAAAAGCCAGACCGCAGTCAGAAAGCTGCCACCGCACCTAGACAGGTGCGATGTGAAAACACTGTTTTTAGCGTTTTGAAAAACGAATAAGCTGTCAAAACTCAGTTTACCCAAACAAGTCATGTGCGTTTTCAAAACGGCACCGCACCAAATAAACTGCCCCAAACAGACCCTTAATTAACTGTTTATGCATTATATATCCAAAACTAAATCTAAAAAAAACACAAAGACATCTTGCAAATGAACAGTAATCATAGTATGCATTTAAAAAATTATTATTTTTATTTTTTTTTAAAAAGTAAAATAGCACATATGGATATATATTAATATATAAAACTATTTTCTACATAAATACTATCATTCATATGATTCAGTCTCACACAGGCAGCTCTGATCTGCCACGTTAAACCAAAAAGAAAGTCCAAAAAGAACACCTTTGAAAAGATTTAAATGAATTCATCCCATTAACATGATTGAAACACACGCTGCCAATTTTTGAAATTAAAAATGAAGCATCAAAATGGAATTTTGATGCAAATGCGACACAAATTTAGGATTTTTTTTAGTGATTGTTTACTCTCTCTCTCTATAAAACGTTCAGTTGAGGCGGGAAGGGCAGAAGAGGAGGAAGGAGATAGAGAGAGATGACAAAGAAAGAGGAGTTCGCTTTCTCTCACTACACGGCCTCACGTGCGGAGTTCGACGCCTCGGCGATGGTGTCAGCCCTCGCTCACGTGATCGGAGGTGGCAGCGGTGATGCCGGCGAGGTCGCCGCCGGTGGGGCCGGAAACTCCACAGCAGCTTTGCCTTCGGAAGCTCAAGGTAGAGAGAGAGAGAGAGAGATAGAGAGGATCATTTTATTTCTTTTATTAATTAAGTTAGCACATTATAATTCTAATAAAATTCGACATGAAAATCAAAATTTATTGTATTTTAGATTATCAACTTAAAAATATTGTTTTGATTTGATTTTGGCCACTTAATGTGTAGTTATCTAATTAAATTTATTTAATTTTATTAGTTGAGGTTATTTATCTAAATTGAGTAATTGCATTCATTTTTTTTTGGGGGGGGGGGGGGGGGGTGATTTGAATATGATATAGCACTTGAGTTTAATTAAGTTAAATCCAGGCCGATTTGGGAAAGTTTTTTTTTTTTCGCTAGTTTGCTTTTCAGACAGCCACCACAGTAATATTTGGGATATGTTTTCTTGTTGCTTTCAATAAATTAGGTGATAGAAAGCCTTTTTTTTTCAATCTGAACTGTTAAAATGTGGTGACTATTAGAAAACTACGATTTAACTTTTTGAAATTAAAATAAACTTATAATAACCATTGCAGTTTTTTGAGCAACAACTTCTTCTGTTGCAGCTTCATAGCCGCTTTTTCAAATAACTACACCTACCTCAAACATACGTATAAGAACTTCACACTTCACACTTTTTATGTAACTATGGATCTAGCGTCTTAACTTTAACATTTAATTGGATAGCATTTAAATCTTTAATACCACAACACAAATATCACTATTGAAAACATTTTAGAAGTAAGATATAACTTTTCATGAATAGATTTATGACACCGAAGTATGATAAATATATATATATCTTAAATTTTAGAAAATCTAATATACATACCACACAATTCTTATGTAACACCCAAAGTTTGGTACTTGTATTTATATCAATTTGGTGATATAAACCTACACATGAAAATATGTATTTCGCCTTTAGAAAGTTAATAATAGTGGTACTTTTGATATGATGTTAATAATTTGAGTTTTATGTATGTAAATATGAAAGTTAAACTTTGCAATACATAACTATATAAGAATTATGTCTTATATATGAAAATGCCTCTGAAATATAACTATTAGCGTGCAAATATTTAATAATTGTGCAATATGCACCGTACTTTTCTGCGTTTTGCAAACCTAAATTTTAGGAAAGCTGAGTTTTGCAACCTGACCTAGCTTATTACAGAGGTTGATAAAAGGTTATGATTTTCTTTTTTTTAATTTGTAATAACCACTCCAGTACTTTGAACAACAATATCTTCCATAATAGCTTCTCAACTGTTTCTTTAAAAAGCTATAGCTATCCCGAACAGATTCCAAATCTTAATTTGTTTAAATGTAAAATAAATTTATATTATATCATGATTTTGTGTAAGTTTTATTCATGCTTAAAAATATTTCTTATATATATATATATATATATACATGCATAATCCAATATCTCTCAACAACATGCATGCATGAAGGGAGCGAGAAGGAGAAGAAGAAGCATTACAGAGGCGTGAGACAGCGACCATGGGGAAAATGGGCCGCAGAAATCCGCGACCCGAATAAAGCAGCTAGAGTATGGTTAGGCACGTTTGAGACCGCAGAAGCTGCAGCAATCGCCTATGACAACGCGGCTCTCAAGTTCAAAGGAAAGAGAGCAAAACTCAACTTTCCTGAAAGAGTTCAGAACAGTGATATGTTCATGAACGACAGAGGTATATTAATCACACAGCAAAATCATCAAAGCTCTATTTCCACGTCTGATTTAGCGCTTTATGAATCTCAAGCTTCCACCATTTCTTTTGCTAGTCCTTCACAACAGTCTTTTGCCCCAGAGGTCATGCTTAACTTTGGAGATTATGATTCTGGTTCTTATTCCAGGCCTAAAAGGGCCAAGGGGGAGTATAGTCGCAAGGATATCATATAAACAGGGACATTACGTACATACCACACACAATTCTTATATATTTTAAATGTCCAACATCTAAACTTTTATATTTACATGCATGAAACTAGCTTAAATCTTTAATATCACATCAAAAATATCATTTTTATTTACTAGTTAAAAGTTAAACAAATATTTATATATATAGATTTTTGTCACCAAAATGTTATATATATAAATATTAAAGTTTAGATATTGTTAGATATGCAAATACATCAAAATTATGTGGTATGTATGGCATACATACCACCCAATTCCTATGAACTCACATATCATATGCCTGAACTTTAATTTTTATATTTATACTAGCCAAAACTAATATTATTTTAATTTAAAAAAAAAAAAAACAAAATATATATTTTCATGCATATTTACTCTTATGTATTTAGAGTTCAAGTGTTAGATACACAAAAACACATAAATTTAGTGGTATCTATGCAAATCTCCCCACCCGATACATTTTGTATCACTATCTCGTGTTTTTGATTTCAGGTGTTATATGTTATGATGTTATAACATGTGAGACATGAGTTAATTGACACGTAAGATTAAAATATTTTTTATTTTGATACAAAATAGATCGAGATATTCTGACAAAAAAAAATTTTTTTTTTGGAGTTTTAGAGAGCATCATAAGTTTTGATTCTTTGAGAATTTTTATCAAGGAATCAAATGGGTCATCATATGGCTATGTTTTCCCTTTTTTTTTCTGGGAAATTTGTAGCAGCTGGGCTTTTATTACAGCATTTTAGGGTTTATGTGAGATGAGAGAGTGAATGATTGCTGTTTTTGTTCTGATTTTTCTGAAAATTTTTATCAGAAGATCACATAGGTTGAGAGAGGGAGAGAGAAATTTTTATTCTGTATTGAATTATAAATTCTTAATTGGCTTAATTAATATGGTTTATGTTTGATACTGGTTTGTGTTGGGCATGTTTAAGTAAGCTCTATTTGCTTGGCTATGTTGATAAAATGATTGTTTTGCGAGGAATCAATTGGGAGTAAGGATGTTAACAACTTCATTGCTTCTTTAATGTTGATAAATGACAATTTGATGATGTTGATAACTCCCAACATTAGAATAGAGGTGACAGTGTCTAAAAGAGAGTTAACTAATAACTGTATTTTTCATTCCATTCCTGATCAATTGATTCTAATAAGATCTATTTATATAATATAAGTGATAGGATACTACAACAGGAGTATTAATGTATTAACTAATTATATAATTAACTTAATACAAGATATTAAGTAATATAGTATGTTACTTATATGTTCTTTAGGCTTGGCCTTCTTGTGAGTCTTTCAAACCTATGCTCCTTCTGAGGAGAAAATAATTGCTATGCAAATTTTAATATTAATGTTGTTTGTCTCATGAGCTCCAAATATCATTAGTGATATGATAATAAAAAATTTTATTTGTGTTAATTATTCAATGATATGCTCACAATCACAACAAGTTTGATGAGGCCTTTTATAAAGCCTATATGTCATTTCAACTTTGAAGTCCTAGTTTAAAATTTATTTTATTTGTAAAACCCTATGTTATATATATATATATATATATATGTATAAATACACACACACACACTTAAAAACCTCTTTTAAGTTTGGAATACAGATATTTTGCAATAATGGTATGATGACAATATTGAGGGTATGTTTGGGCAACTGTAACTATTTGAAGAAATAATTGAAAAATCGTTGTACAAGAAATAACTTTTTAAAAAAGTTGTGGTGACTATTATAAATTATTTTATTTTAAAAGAGTTAGACCGTAGTTTACTGACAAACACCACACTTTAATATCTCAGATTGAAAAAAAACAACTTTTTACCACAGAAATTTCTACTGATTTTTATGATGAAATACCATAACTTTGATATCTTTGATGAAATTGTGTTTTTTCATTATTAAATAAAGATGAAATGATTCATAAAGAAGTTTTCATATTGGAAGTCAAGACAAGAGGTTTATTCTAATTAAAGATTAGCTTAACACATGATTAGAGTTAATTTTTAATATTTTTCATTATTATTTATTTATTTATTAATTTGAACCAACATGAGTTCTGTTCTTCGCTTGTGCATTCGATCATCTACAGACCTCCTTGCAGCGCAAAAGCAAACGAAGCGGAAGGGGAGGGAGAGGGAACCGATACCATGCCAATGGAAGACAACGAAGCCGTATACGAGAAGTTGGGAGAGACGGAAAAGAGATTTGGGCTGCTTAGGGATCGTTTCCGCCTCTCCGTCATCGCCATTTCTGAGGCCGAGGGTACGTCGCCTAATCGAATCGTCTCTATCCCTCTCCTACATAGTTCTCATCCATCATCTTCGAAACAGCTAAGAAACAGGGGCTGGAGATTGCGGAATCCGTAGTGGCATGCATTTCCGACCTAGCTTTCAAGTTCACCGGTGAGTTTGAAAACCCCTAATCATTCTGTCTATTTCACTGACTTCCTTCCCGTTCGGATTTCTTTCGATTAAAACCTGAATTGATGTTCATTTGTCTGCGTGAACTAGTTAGTCATCCTCCCCAACATATTTACCACACATTGCAGTCGGTGAAATGCTGATTTGTCTATTTTCGGAATTGGGCAACCAATTTCATGAGTTACTGTTCTAAAACCGGTGATTTGAAAGATTTACATGCATGCCACTCAATTCCTATGACCACACACATTTATGAAAGATCTCTCTAGAAATGTTCCTTGGCAGTGCATACCACACAAATTTATGAAAGATCTCTCTAGAAATGTTCCTTGGCAATTTAGAATTTATGCTCTCTGCAATAAATTGAAAATGTAGTTTGTACATAAATCTTATGTACTGAACCAAGGTGACTTCAACCAGGCAAGAGTTTCAGGGAGGATGCCAAAGATATTTGCTGGGCATTTACATAAATACCATACAATTCCTATGTATTGTCATATCAAACACCTAAACCTGGTTTTGTTTTTGTTACATTTATACCATCAAAATCTTTCATATCACATAACAAATACCACCGTTTTGACTTCTAAAAAGGGAAATCTACCTTTTTAATGCATAGGTAAGGTGTTATGTATGTTGAAATTAAGTTTTGATGTTAGATATGTAAATTCATAGGATTTGAGTGGTATGTATGTAAATCTTCCTAACTCTGTCTCACGGAGAAATTCTCTGGGAAGCCAACTCCATTGCAAAGTTAGATGGTTTGGAAGATCATCTTCCTAATCTTAATCAGGGATATGTTGGCAGACTTTTGACGAAATCCTGTCAACTCGATGAGCCACATATATCTTTAAAGCCCCTAGATGCAAACTACAGAGAGTAAAAATGCAAATTTCACTTTATAGTGGCGAGTTTAAGAACTTTTTTTCATATGATACAAGATGTGTTTTCAGCATTATAATAACTTTAGCACTTGAAAAAATGTTCTTTAAGGGCTTTTACAATTTATAATTCAGCGAACAATCAATACAGAAGGTCGAACAAGCAAGCGAGCTTTACTTTCAATATTTTATGAGTTAAACAATAAGATGCATGAAAATACTATTTTTATTTTGCTTGAAAATTTCAATGTACAATTCCACTTGCTCTACTTACCCGAAGTAGTTATCTTTTGGGAAATTTACGTGCATACCAGACAATTGTTATATAAAAGTTTGATTTTTACACTTATAACTCCTTGGTCTCATAGATCTGTGAACGTAAAGATGTATTTTATCTTTATTGATATTTTTGATGTGATGTTAAAGAATTAAGTGGTATGCTTGTAAATATGAATGTTCAGGCGCTAGGTATGTAAATACATAAGAATTGTGTGGTATGTATGTAAATGTCCCATGATTAATATGCATGTTTCTCTTTCATAAAAAAGGAGCCTCATAATAAGATAAGGGAGAGGTTCATGTGTGTTGCTTCTGCAAATAGAAGGCTAGATGTTTGTTTGGTGATTATGATATCTAAAAACGAAGCTGGCAAATTAGGTTACCATTAGGATTTTGGTACCAACATGCTTTAGCTAAGCTACTTTGATATGTTGAAATTTTCATGTTTATTTTTTTATTTATAAAATTAACCTTAAAAAATTACATGTTCATAACTATTATGTTTTTTTTTTCTTTTCTTCCGAAGCAGAAGTATTAGCTAATGATGTGGGACTTTTTGCGCAACATGCTGGTCGGAAATCCATTAACATGGAGGATGTCATCTTATCTGGTGAGGTACAATCATAGTTCATTAGGGGCATTTACGTACATACAGATTTTACTTGTTATATTTATACAGCCCATATATTGCATATTATATAAAAATACAAATTTGAGATGCGACTTCTCATGCATAGTTAAGATGTTATGTATGCAAAAATTGAAGTTTAGGTGCTAGATATGTTAACACATGGGAATTGAGTGGTATCTATGCAGATTTTCGAAAAATACCATCATCTTAACTTTTTAAAAGTTAATACAACTTCTCATGCATAAATAAGATGTTATATATATAAAAATTGAAGTTTATGTGTTAGATATGTTAACGCATAGGAATTGAGTGATATGTATGCAAATCTTCCAAAACATTAATGTCATATTGTGTAATGTTTTAAGGGTGTTAAATCATTTTATATGAATTTTTTTATTTTCCAGCACATAGGAATGAACACTTGCTTGGTTTGTTGAGGTCATTCTCAAATGACCTGAAAGGCAAAGAGCAGAAGATTGGCAAGACGAGGAAGAGGCCTTTAAAGGAGGGAACCTTAAGTTAATTGTGTCCCACTCATGTTTTTATTGATAACATATCACTATTTTATGATCTCCACATTTTTGTTTTTCTTGTTAATGTAGTGATTACTTCTATAATTCAAATGTTCTTGATCGGATCTCCTGCGGATCAAGTCTTTATGAACAACATCATCAATCAGAATGAATCAAGAAATCCTTTGAAATGTATTTTTTTCCTTGAAAGGTGAATCAAGATATCCCAAGGTCAGGTTACAGCCGAGTCGCATACTGGGAGTCAAGTAATTCAGAGGACGAACGAATCAGAACTCAAACATTAATCGAGTGATTGACTTGAAAGATGGGCGAACAAAAAAAAAACAAGACAAAGTTAGAGTAGTTGTATGGAAAAAGATGAACATAGACCTACTGATACTATGATTTGATCGACTCAGGTATCACTTAAGAAAAAGTTAGCCTACAGGAAAGTGAAGCACCGAATAACTGTCGAGTGCAAAGGAAGAAGCTGGCCGATAAGGAGTTAGTCGATTAAAAAACAATAGGGGCGTAATTGTTATTTTACAATATCTTTAGTTCCCTGTATAAATAGAGGAATGTTAAATGTAAATGGGGACCACATAAACTATAAAAAAGTATCTAATTTATTTATCTCTAGCATTATTTTTTAGATATGATTCACAAAAAATTATTGGTTCAACATCCTTAATGTTGCAGTAACGTGGATCATGATTAAAAACAATAGGGTTGTTCATCGTCAATAAGCGAGTTGCTCTGCCCTGTGAGCTTATAAGTTGAGGACATATACAAGAAAAAAAGTGCCTCGCACGTGTAGCGGTTGCGACTTGGAAGATTTTCCACACCCTTAACAAGTTATGTACTCTTATTCTATTTTTTTCTTTGTTTTTTTTTGGAATATAACTCATCTCGACCATGCTGCTAAAACAATGGCATCCACAATATGAAAACTTATTTTCTACGAAATTTCAGCAACAAACAAGTGTTTTTACTCATTTTTTATGCACGTGCTTCACAAATCAACATGAGTCGAAAGACTCAAATAACTGGCTCGACAAGAAAACGACCATTGTCGGACGACTAATTACATGACTGGGGAAACTCGACTTGCGAACTATATGATTCGGGGAATCATGAGCATCGTGTACGAGCGATCTAAAGGGAGCTCATCGCCACTCGACTGTGCTTGATTATCTTATCAAATCTCGACTAGCATTAATTACTCGTTCATCTCCTAGTTGCCCCCATATTATCATTTATTTGAATTGGCTCTCAATCGGTGTCTATCATACGACTATTTGCATATTTGTCTTACAATGCCCAAGCACCAAAGAGCCCCTCTGCCCCTCGTGTTCAGAAACAGGTAAAGCCCGGATGACTAGATTCCTCCCTTTGCAATGTAACATTCCACATTGAGTAGCATACAAATCATCCAAAAGGCGAGTCTAAACAGATACCTCCACAAAGACTAATTAGATATGCTTACGTTTGGTGTAAGGCACCCCCCTATAAGGCAATGATTTAACCGAAGAGGCGAAATCAAGCGAGATGGGCATGTTAAGATTTGGGTCGGGCATCAGAGTATCATCATGCAAGGCATGAGCATTTCTCCCCATGACACAATCACAAGTTCTGGACATCTTTAGGCTGCTCTGTATCACATAGTTGTCAAGAAACCCACAAGATATGTTAACACATGGGAATTGAGTGGGATCTATGCACATTTTCCAAAAATGCCATAATTTTAACTTTTCAAAAGTGAATACAACTTCTCATGCATATGTAAGATGTTATATATGTAGTTTACGTGTTAGATATGTTAACGCATAGGAATTGAGTGGTATGCATGCAAACCTTCCAAAACATTAATGTCATATTGTGTAATTTTTTTAAGGGTATTAAATCATTTTATGTGATTTTTTTTTTTTCAGCACATAGGAATGAACACTTGCTTGGTTTGTTGAGGTCATTCTCTCATGATCTTAAAGGCAAAGAGCCGAAGATTGGCAAGATGAGGAAGAGGCCTTTATAAGAAGGCACAATAGCCTTAAGTTAATTGTGTTCCACTCATGTTTTTTTTGATAACATATCACTATTTTATTAGCCCGCATTTTTTGTTTTTCTTGTTAATGTACTCATTACTTTTATAATTCAAATGCCTTTGATCGGATCCCTGCGGATTGAGTGGTTATGAATAGTCATCAATCAAAATGAATTAAGAAATCTCTTGAAAGGTATTTTTTTTTCCTTGAAAGGTGAATCGAGATATCCTAGGGACAAATTCCGACCGAGCTACCTACTAGGAGTCAACTAACTCAGAAGACGAACAGATCAAAACAAAACATTAATCGAGTGATCGACCCAAAAGATGGACAACAAAAAAGCCAGACAAAGTCAAAGTTGCTACACGTGAAAAGACAACCAGAGACCTACTGATACTATGAGTTGATCGACTCAGGTATCACTCAGGAAAATGTCAGCCTGTAGGAAAGCAAAGCACCGGATAACTGTTGAGCGCACAAAAAGGAGCTGACCAGTGAGGAGTTAGTCGACTAAAAGACAATAGGTATAATTGTCATTTTACAATATATTTAGCCCCATATATAAATAGAGTAACGTTAAATGTAGAGGGGACCGTGAGAACTATAAAGAAAGTATCTAATTTCTCTCTCTGTAGCACTATTCTTTGAGTATAGTTAACAAAGAAATCTTGGTTCAACATTCGGAAATTTGTAGTGAACGTGAATTATGACACAAACAAGAAGAAAAGTAACTCATGGAGAATAAACAACATAGACAAGACTGGCCATCGTCAATAAGCGAGAAGACCTTGCCCTGGGAGCTTATAAGTTGAGGACTTATACTGGAAAAAAAGTGCCTCACACATGTAGTGGGTACGCCCTGAAGATCTAGCATAGTGATACGACCCGTACACAAGTATTCACTTTATTTACACTATTTGTTACTAATTGAGAGTGGTGAACCAGAGTGCTTTGTGGAAGACACTCCAGTTGAAGTTTCAAGGGAGTGGGAGCTCGCCATGGATGAGGAAATACTGTCTTCGGAGTCAAATCAGACTTGAGATTTGATAGTATTACCAAATGACAAAAGTGCACTACACAACAAACGTGGGCCTACATGCTGAAAGAGGAGTCAGATGATAACAAGTGCTGCAAGGCAAGAATTGTTGTGAAGGGTTTCCAACAGAGATGAGTGGATTACATAGTGATCTTCTCCCCAGTGGTGAAGATGACGACTGCCAGGGTTGTACTGAGTCTGGTAGTAGAAGAAGATCTATATCTAGAGTAGATGGATGTAAAAACAACTTTCTTACATGAAAATCAGAAGGAAGAGCTATACATGGTGCAAACACAAGATTACAAGGTTTCAGACAAAGAATGTTTGGTCTGCAAATTGATGAAGAAACTTTATGGCTTGAAGTTGACCCTGAGACAGTGGTACAAGAACTTTGACAGGTTCATGTCAAATAATTGGCACTTGAAGTGCCAGCCAACCCACTGTTGCTTCATCAAACACTTCAGTAATTGTTATATTCAGCTTCTTTTGTATGTTGATTACACGTTGATTGCGGGGGTAGATATGAAGAAAATCAGGGAGATAGGAGTGCAGGAACACTGAAGTTGTTTTAGAGAGACTATGTTTAAAAGATCCTATAGAGGTTCAAAATGAGTGAGAAGAAACCAGTTAGCTTCCTTTAAGTATTCACTTCAAACTATCTAAGGAGCTATCACCTAACTTTGAAGTAGAGCAAACATAGATGGAGAGAACTCTGTATACTTCAACAGTTGAAAGTTTGATGTATGCGATGATTTGTACGAGGCCAGATAATGCATATGTAGTTGGAGTAGTCAATAGGTACATGGGCAATCTAGGCAGCCATCATTGGGAGGCGGTAAAGCGGATTATTGGGTATTTGAGGGAAACAATCAACATGACACCTTATTATGGAAGTGCATGGATCAATCTACATGGATTTGTAGATTCATATTTGACAGAATATGTGAATAGTAGAAGAAGTACAATAGGTTATATCTTTACATTGGGGAACATAATGGTGAGTTGGATTTCGAGGTTGTAAAAGATTGTTGCACTTTTAAATATGGAGGAAAAATATATTGCTATTGCTGAGGCTAATAAAGAGATGATTTGACTACAGAGTTTCATGATATTATTGGGCAATGAGCAGATGATTGAAAAACTCTGTTGTGACATTATGAGTGCGATTTATCTTTCTAAAAATGTTACTTTTCATGCCAGGACGAAATATATCTAGTTTAGGTATCATGTTGTTCGATCTCTTCTAAAAGTTGAGCAGTTATTTCTGGAAAAGATACACACAGCTGAGAATCCTGTGGAGATGTTGACGAAGGTCGTGACTGTAGAGAAACTGAAACTTCGCTGGGCTTCAGTTGGGTTTCATGAAGGTTGAAACCAGGGGTGAGCCACACCACGGTACATGACTATGAAGGTGATTTAGATAGAGATGCAGGTGTAGAGGATTGGTGCCTGGTGCTATCGTTTCCAAGTATGAGATTGTTAGGTGTGGAGTTGGAGCACTTCAGTCGAGCACCTGACACATATGCGACGAGTTGTGGGTGCCTATGCACCCACTTGAGTGTTGTTCGATTAGCAAAGAGCATGGCGTATGCGCCAGCCCATGGATGCATATGCAACCACTTTTGACATTGGCGATGCTTTGATACAAAGAGGCTGACACATAAACTTATGCACCCAATTCAGACGCACGACTGATGCTTTGGCGCTTATGCCTTAAGTCCGGGCGCCTATGCACCAGGTGCAGTTGGCTCTCAATCTTTCAGTTTTAAGTTCGATTTTAAGCGGTGTTGGTGTTGTAAGGTGTATCTTCCCTCAACTTTCTTCGACGAGCATCCTGGTGAAGGTGAGAAGGGTCGAAGAGGTGGATTTCGGTAATTCAGCGTGATTTTTGTGTCGGATTGTGGAGCGTGTCTTATAAGTTTTATTGTATGCAAATAGGATAATGGTGAAATTTCTTTGTAAAAACTTTCTGAATTTTATAGTGAAATATTTGGTGGTTTGATTCCATGATTTTTTTTTCAATTCTCAGGTTTTTCCACGTAAGATTCTCGTATGCTTTTCTGGTTGTTTTTATTGTTCTTCTGTTTATAGCTTTTGTTTCAGTTTTCTCAAATCATTTGCAATTTTTTTATTCCGTGGTGTAGGTTAGTTTCTAGTTGATCCTCATTTTCAGGAAAGTTGTGAATTGTTCTTGGAATTTCCTATCCATATGTTCAGAAGGCAAATCTATAGTTAAAAAGTTATGTTGGCCATTTGATTTTCTTACTAAGAGCAAAGATAAATGTCATCACGAGACAATTGAATTCAACATCACTTGCGTCGGGACGAACCCGAGTCGAGTTAAAGGTGTCGCAACTGTTTACATATTGTAAGTTAGCGGTTCACCCAGAAT
>NW_018164450.1:471875-486450 GCF_001263595.1 Phalaenopsis equestris
GAAGAAAGATTAATTAGATTCTATGATTTGGTATGGTGCAGTTCAAAATAATTTTTTATTTTAAATCACCTCTAAAATCACTCAATTGTCATGTCATTTTCACATGCAAACTGAGTAAACATAAAAATAGAATTGTAAAAAATGTTTTGTACCATCAAGCAACCAAATGAGCCCCAATAAAAAAGTCAAATTTAGCCAGGTACATGCTATAAATTTAGACGGCTATGTTCCATACAATTAATAAGAGCACATCAAGTTGCATCACAAATTCATATAACCAATCGATCTAAAAATAGATGATTTTGACAAATCACATAGGATTCATTACCCGAATAAAACACTCTTTTTGGCCCTTCTACAAGCAAGACAACCTTACAAAACCCCTATTTGTTATGAAAAAGATTAATACTCAATCAATCAACCCGACACAGCCATTTATTGATGAAACACGCGTTTTCCACATGCAAAACATTCATATCAGAATCACACCACTATCCTAAAGGCAGCACCAAATTACCACATGGAAATAAATAAATAAACGGAATCAAACAAGAAATATTAGAATATATCAGAAAATAAAAATGAAGTGGAAGAGAAGATCACACCTCACAAAGCCATTGTTATCAATATCAGCCTCAAGAAACTCTGAAACAGTCAAGTTCCTCGCAAGTACCCACTTAGCCATCTTCCTGTGCCGCTTATCCATCCTCGCCTCAACCAGATACAGAAACGCTCGCGCCACCGCGAGCGTAGATACCAGCAGCCATATGGAGGCAAAAATCCGTCCTTCCATGGTCTTGAAAGCCCTATCTCCATACCCCACGGTGGTCACCGACATCACCGAAAGGTAAAACGCATCAAGCCAGCTCAATTTCTCAACGAATCGCAGGAACGCCCCTCCGACGCAGATGCAGAGCACGACGACGCCAAGCGCCAATCCAACTTTAAGCCGGATTCTCATCCTCCCCTTCTTCAAATCGATGACGTAGGAAGGTGCATCTAACTTACTCCCCTGAGCACGATGCTTCGCTGCGTCGAGAAGATGGTGCTCCTGCACGTCGAGAACGTACGAAACCATCGCGGAGAGGAGGATGTCAATGAAACCGAAACCAATGAGGACGAATGCGATGGAGAAGATTTTGGAGGTTGTTGAGGACGGTGTGATGTCGCCGTAGCCAATTGTGCACATGGTCACGATGCAGAAGTAAAGGGCGTCAACGACAGGATGGGTCTCCGATGCCACGAAATCGGACCTATTAAGGGAGTACATGAGGACCCCAAAAACAAGGTATACTGTGAGGAGGATGAACGCATTTCGAACGATTGGCGATTCGCTGCCCTCGGCCGAAGATTGGTGGCGGTTGCCCTGTTCTTTCGTGAGGTTGTTGAAGTTGGACATGGCAGGCGCAGTGCGGGAGCGGTGGAAGTAGTTGCGAGCCGTTTTGCAGAAGAGGGGATCGCCGGGCCACTGCCAATCGGAGGTGCCATCAGCATCGCCGTTGACAACGGCGGCGTCAGATATAGCAAGGGAAGGCGGCGTGGGGGAAGGGGAAGAGGGAGGGGAAGCTGACGGGATTAGTGTTAGGGATCCGTAGAGTGAATCAGTGGGAGCAGGGGATGGGCCGAAGATGATGCGGTCTTTGAGGGAAGAAGGGGACATCGGTACGGTGACCTCGTCGTGCTCAGGGAGAGGGCAGAGAGTCGAGCAGGGGTTGGGAGATGAGAGAGCTCGCCACCGGGGCTGTGGTGCGGCGGCTGCTCCGCCGTCGGCGACGGGGGAGGTTGGAAGCAGAGGTTCATTAGACATGGGAAAAAGGTCACAGAGAAGATGGGAGCAAAAAGCGAAGTATTATGGTAAAGAGTATAGACAAGTGTTTCGGGGGGAGGGAGAGAGAAAGAATGGGTGAAATTAGTTTTAGGGATTTCGGACACGTGCCGCTGATGTAGAAATAAACGGGTCCATTAATTCTGCAAATATTCAAGGCGAGGTTATTGGGGGAGCAGTTTTGGACTAAGCGGAAGTTTAGGAAAGGCTATTGGGCTGTTATGGGCTGTTATGGGCTGTTGCCTGTTGGGCAGTCCGCAAGTTTTAAGCATGGATCCATTCAGGCTTTCCTTTTTTTTTTTTTGATGTTTTTTTTTATGTTAATTGTTTACTGTTTTTTCATTATTTTATTTTTTTTCTAAATAAAGCTGAGTGTGATTCTAAAAAAATAAATTAAAATCCTTAAATTTTTCTAAAAATAAATTATTGTTCGTATTAATATTTTTTTTAATATGAAAAGTGAGAATACATCTTAATTTTATTAAAGTAAAAAAAATGATTATTTGTATGAGTAATATAATTGATAAATGAATCAAAATAATGGTGTCATGCTATAGAGCGACTTATGAACCGAAAAGTAATTTATGGATAAGAGAAGTTGGAGAATGGAGAGAAAAAAATAATTGTATAAACCCAAAGTTAAAATTTATGAGAACATGAAATTGGATAAAAAAGTATTTTTTTAAAGGTAAAATAGCTTAACATTGAGGATTGATATCCTATTCTTGGGTTGATCATGCATCCTCATCTCCTGAATACCGTAAAAATTAATCAGTTTAATGAGGCCTAACTCATAAAAAACCTCATTAAAACATTGAAAAAAACCAGACAGCTAAACTAACAAAAGAATCATCATCAAAACATATAAAAGAGATCATAGAACCTCTTGGCTATCAACCGAAAGGTCATAGGTTCAAAGTCTTGCGCATGTAGTTTGTGTATAATTGTGATTAAATTTTCTCAAACATCCTCCCATGTAGCAAATTCATCCCCAATTGTACTTAATTTGAACAAATGTACCCATAACCCCATTCTGAGTCCATTTGGGTTAAGGTGAACCAAATTGAACCAAATTGAACCAAATGCACTCCAAATTTAATTTAAATTAACTAAGCATCTCTTGAGGTCCACCTATAGTTATTCTAACCAAAATTACCAATATTGGACCACTGATTGAGCCAGCTAAGTCAATCTAATTTGTCCAATTAAGCCCAATTAAAGTAAATTAAAATTAAACATAATTTAATTAAAATAGAACCTCCTGAATTGAGCTACAATTGGGCATAATTGGGCTTGAATCCAATTAGACTCCCATGAGCCATATGAGACTAAATCTAATTTAAGCTTAACACAAAAATCAACGGCTATGTCCTGATCATAAACACTTAATCTAACCAAACCTAGCCAGTGGAAATACCTTGATGTGCACATTTCACCAATTTTATCTAGCTCTGGCCCAAATATACCTAGTTGGACTTGGACACTAGCTAGCTGTTGAGTGAGAAAAATTATAAAATGTTGAATGAGAAGTGAAATTATATATATCTTTCAAATATTTTACTAATTAATATATTTATGCAAATTCATAGAAGAAAAAGATTAAATATCTTTAGACTTGAAGTGCCAAAGCCGCAGAACTACCATCCAGTGCTATAACTCCACCAGCCAACACTACAATGTGACCATCTAGTTACGTAGTGCTACTATATGGCACTACAATGCTATGTTAGGGATTTTTTCAACCAGTATCTCAAGATCAAAGCACCATAATGCCAATTAAAATAATAAAAATGTCATCCTCCAGAGAACCACAATGTTGAACGAGATTCACTTAGACGACATCAGTAAGAGAGCAATAGGGACAACAACCTCTAGCTCCATAGCACTATAGCACTCAAACCTCATAGTGTCATCCATATCATCCATGAAGGAAAAGATAGAGATCTTAGGGTCATGACACTGCCACAAGAGCATCGTAGTGTTGCACTAACGTTGTAACACTACATCCTTAGTACTATGGTGTGAAAACCCAATTGAGTAGTTATTTATAATAATTTCAAAGTTACAAGATAAGGATTTGAGTTAATTGAGTGGACCATAGGTTGATAAGGTAGAAGGGGAATATATGAAATTTTGATTGTCATATAGTGAGTGGTGAGGGGGAGAACATTATAGTGACTACGAGAGTTTTCTTTTATAGTTTAAGTTAATTATGTAGAGAGTGTTTTATCTTTGTGTGAGTGTTGAACACCAAAGGTTGGAGTAGCATTTTGCAAGCAATGAGTTACTCACAATAACCAAGAAAAATTTCAGGTGCACTCATTCCAAATAATTTTGTGAAAACTCTTTCATAGTTATAATGAATCATCATTGTGCTTTGGTATCAAAAATGTTTAGAGGATGATTATATTTCTTTGAGTTTGTAGTATTTTTTGCACTAAAATTCTTAATCAATAAGTTTTAAATAATAAAATTTTCAACTTTATTTACTCTATGTCCAACTTCATTAAGTATGTATAGTGGTCATACATATATCCAAAATTAATACGGAAAGAAGTGTATTTGAAATTCTATTAGATAGGCATACATCTAGTAAGTTTTAGCAAATCAATAAAAACTTTATCATTGCTTCACTCTGTTTGTAATAGTACATAAAGAATATTGATGTGTCGGATAAAAATAGGAAACCAAAAGTGATACTTGGATATCTCATTTATCAAGTTTGTCAATATCCTCATGAGAATAATACTTATCATATTCAATATTACCAAAAGCAACATATATACTTACATATACTTATTTGGCAATCAATTAATTGCAAATTTACTAGCTCATACTCAAATGAACCACTCCACTAAGTTTTTCTAACGGCTTAGGTTCTACCCAAACGTAGTTAACCAGGACCAAAAGTTTGGATCTATTCCCCTAATGTGGGTATAAGGAGGTCATCTGCCAAACCACCACATCAACTCCTTATGTTTACTAAGACACTTCAGTATCTTAATGGCACTTTAATTAGTCTCTGGCCATTTATCTTGAACTGTCAGAGCATAAATGTACGAGGCACGAGCAAATAGCTCATGATCCTCTCCACATGGTTTTGCATGGAAAACACCTCAAAAACTCATACCCTTACCATATTTCTAATACATACTCTTCTAGAACATTAAAATACTTAGAAAATGTTAAAAATAAATACTCAATGTACATAAAAAGGTCAGTACAAGCTATATCATACAGCATATCAAAGAGGAGAGCTAGTCAATACCTACAAAAACATGCTAGTTTAAATAATTATTGAGATCCTCCCTATTGGATACAACACATTGTAAGGAAGACCACCCTAATATAATTGTGTGAAAGTCTCACACCCAATAAAACATGCAAAAAGGCATAGTAATTGTAAAAAAGCTAGCACAAACCAAAAGAGAAATATCTGTGTACAAAAATCCCTAATAAACTCTAACCCAATTTTAAATATGAATTAAAAGTTTTCACCTATACAAATATCTAAGTGCAAGGCTTGTCATGCAGAGGCTAAAAAATTTCCTATATGATCTTGACGGATTCACCGAGTTGTCCACGCCCCAAGCATTCGAATGAGCTAACACCTATCACAATAAGTGATGAAAGTTACCCCAAACCTATGCTTGAAATGATTCTACAATATATGATAAAAATGGGATAACTCACATTACTCGTCCAGGCAAGACAGCTAGTAATGCTTATTTCCCTATGATCACCACAGGTTAAGTGTTTCCACCAACATGCTGACATAGTGTAATAGCAAATAGGGTCCTACTTGAAGAAGCAATAGCCCGCATGTATGAACATACACACAATAGTTGCATAAACATGCTAGAAAAGGATGTGTTCTCGAGGATTAAACTTCAAAAGCACTAACACTAGTTCAAAATTCTCTAAAAGATAAATAAATCAAGAATGCATGCAAAATGAACACTCATGAGCTTTGGAGACTAAACCCTAAGAGCTCAAACTCAAAGCAAATTGTCATAGAAATATTAAAATACAACAAATGCACCAAAATGTAAATAAAGTATATGAGATAAATGGACGGACCATGCATACAACATGCATAAATATGCATGAATATAGAAACTCTCCTTATATCATCATAAGGAGGGTATTATAACATCATGGAGATGATGACAAAGGATGATATCTAATATCTGAGAATAAAAGAAAGGGGCTCTGTGTACTCACAGACAATGCTTAGGCACCAAGTTCTTTTATCTCCTAGATGGGAGGTTGGTTATGATGATAGCCTATAAACCTAATGAAACCTAAACTTAGCTAATGGTGGGGCACAAACATTACCTATAACCCTCATAAAGGTGAAGTAAAAAATGTGAGAATGAAAGAAAACAAGCTTACATTGGGTCATAACAAAAGATGGCATGAACATCATAAGCCCTGTCGATCCATTGACAAATCAGAACCACCACCCATAAGAAAGGGTGTACCAATATATTGGAATGAAAAATCATGTGTAAGTGTGTTTTCACTTCCTTTTTCTCTTTTTTATTTTAAAAAGAGTTTCGAGTTTGTCGATCACCGTATAATTTTCTTATTCAAATAAATCTCTCTCCCAAATCAGATAAGTGATTTGAAGAGGAGATGAACAAAATAAGAAGACACACATGACAAAGTGGTAAGCACGAGAAAAAAAAAACATGAAGAGTCTACGTGTGATAAATCTTCAAAGGATAAGTCAAGAATGTCTGCCCAAATAAGATTTGGTAGAGGCACCTTAGACCAATATCAGTGAAAGAATACCTACATAGACTACCCATAACCAGAGATTCAAGTTTGTGTACCTGTTATGGAGTCAAAAGCACTCCCAGAGAAAAATGTTCCTGCTGGTTAATTACATATTGGGGGATACCCAATAATGATCTCAATAAAAGGGGTTTCACTTATATTATCATGGATCTGGGGCAATAGGTCATCAAAGGAAAGTTATTTCATGTGAAAAAATCCTGATACTTCAAAGTGCATGCTAAGTCATCAGACAGAGAGTGAGTCTCTCGCATCCCGAATGAGTAGTGGCTCATCAACATAGAAATCCCATGAAATAATCAAAATCATCTTGACGGGGATATCCCAACACATCAAAGTATGCCCATGAGGGCAGATGGTATGCCCATAAGGGCAGATGACAAATTGACGTATCACGAATGAACGTTACGTTGTTGTGTTTGTTGTATGAAACTTTGCAGGTGTGATTGAAATTGTGTTAAGTTTGTGAGAAATTCTATGGTGTTAGTATGTTTGGATGATTTGAATTTTGGAAGTTGAAATTGAGCAAATGGAAGTTGAGAGATTTTGGGAAAATAATTAATTAGTGGAATGATGTTAAATCAATTTAATTATGGTCCGGGGACCTTAGGTTTGTTGTTTTGCACTTTAACGAAACAATTTTGTGAAAATTGAGTATGGCGCCTAAGCGTCGGTCCCGCTGAACTAATTGAAGAACATCCTATTTCACAAAATAGGCCGGTTTGGAGCCATTTTTATGCCTGAAGCTTCTTCTTCTTCCTCCCATTCGCGCTTCACACTTCTTAGGGCATCCTCTAGCTTTTGTTTCTTCAATTTTTAGAGCTTAAAATCACCAGATTTTTTCTTCTCTTGCTAAAATCTATATTTTGGCATAGAAATTTTGTTGTTTCACCATGGAGTTCTTCTACATTTAAAAATTACCAAAAAAATAAAAATTTTTGATATATTAGTGAGAAATCCATGGTTGAAAGCTTCATTTGCATGGAAATTACTTGTAAGAGCCTTTAGAACTTAAATTTAAAATTTATTTTGAATTTATCTAGATTTTCGTGATGGCTCC
Source organism: Phalaenopsis equestris (assembly GCF_001263595.1). Classification (NCBI taxonomy): domain Eukaryota; kingdom Viridiplantae; phylum Streptophyta; class Magnoliopsida; order Asparagales; family Orchidaceae; genus Phalaenopsis; species Phalaenopsis equestris. The sequence continues at coordinate 479,561 of NW_018164450.1, forward strand.
TAAGAAAAAGAGAGGAAAGGGGAAAGAAAATTTTGACAATAGGAAATTCGTGACTCTTAAAGCAGAAGATAATTTATTCTGGAGCAAAGTTTTTTTAGTCCTGATGGTGCGGTGGAATATTTGATTGTTGGTCGACATTGAGAAGATCTCTGCTACTTTACTGTTGTAGTAGTTGTTTCTATAGTGTGAGAGTTTTATGCAAATCTGCTTGAAGCACTGGAGGAGGAAATATTTGTTCGAAGAAGGGGAGTTGAGTTCAATCCTAAGAGGATTAATGTTTTATATGGTTTACCTCCAGCTTTGGATTGCTTCTATTCAGAGTAAGAGCTAGATGAGATTGTCAGTTACCTTACTGATGGGAGTGGAGTTTGGAAGATCAAGAACGAGCATAAGGTAAATTTTTCCTCTTATACTCTTAATACCCCATCAAAGGCATGAAATTACTCTATTTCTGCTCAATTACTTCCTTTGAATCATTTGAGCGAGGTGACTCGAGAGAGCCATTTTGAGTTATTGCATTCAAAAGATGAAACTCATTGATGTTGGCTCTCTCATCTTCAAACTTATTTACACATCCGCTAGAGCTAGCTCTTTTGTAGGTTTGGGCTTCCCTTCCCTTATCTTTACTATCTGCAAAGGATCTAGAGTTAAATACGAGACTTGGGAGGAGCAACTTAAGCCACTAAAGCCTATTGGAAAGGCTAATGTGGACATATATGGAAGACCTCGAGGTAAGGCTTCTGATATTCCATCTACTTCTACCTCTATGCCTTTTACCTCCAATGCAACTGCTCCACCTCCTGGTATTTGTGAAGAACTTTGAGATAGAACACTGAAATTTCAATCTGATATATTTTTAATGCAATGTCAGCTTCAGGATAATGAAGATCGTTTGAACCACTTAGAACAACATATGAGAAGGAAGATTGCTCATGAAGCTAGCTACAACACTTCCTTAGCGAGCTTTTTGTGTGGTGAACACATTGTTGAGTTTCATAATTATCCTCACTACCCACCTTTTTTTGCAGCATTTGTAAAACCCCGAGGGTCACGAATTCGAGCCTTGCATCGAATTAGTCACATTGGACTTGGTTGGGGGTTCATCCTGTAACACCCCATTTCCCCCCCATCAAGGAAGTCTTGCTCTTCCTCTCTCAACCACATTCCCTCGGCCCAACACTCAATCCCATTTGGCACGATTTATCAAACAAATTTGAATTCAACAATACCTATATACATGCTATTAATTGAATGATTCTTACCAGATAATATATAACTTCATGTAGTCCTAACATATTACAACAATTTATAGATTTAGCTAATTTTATGTGAATATCAAATCCGTTGGAATCCTTGAGCTTTTCACTCCTGGAGTCGACGGCCCTGTAATTAGTCGATGGCCAGCTAAGATCAGAGGCCAAATTCTAGGTTCTGTTGAATTGGGTCAAATGAATCTTCGTTCAACACCATTAAACAATTTGCCTTGTCAAATTGATCTATATATGTATATGTTAGTTACCTGTGGCGTTGGTCTTAAAATAACCATGATTTTGACTTGATTTTTGGTTGACCCATTGGGAACATTATCAGCTTTATACCACCCACTTTTTGTCTGAAGCAAATACTCCGTACAATTCTAATTGGGAAATTTACACATATTACATAATTCTTACGTAATAGAATAATTTTTATGTCAGGTGTCCGATTAAAATTAGTCATGTGTTAGGATGGATTCCACAGTTTTAAAAAACAAATAATCTGTGTATTTCAATAGGATCCACATTTTGATGTGACTAATTTTAATTGAACACCTGATGCATCTTGATGCAATAATTTTCTCTCGTACCAACACTTTCCAATATCCTATTACCCGAAGTGAAAACAAAAATAAGTCGGATCCATGCCAACATCAAATACACCAAATGAAATAAGAAATACGGCAGATGCATCTTCATGACTTATAAAATATATTCAATAAGTTTCTAGTTAAAATAAGCAAAAAAAATTATAAATTAGTATACATATATTTATATATAAATTCATATAAATTGAATCATTCAGCTGAAAAAGTTAAAGAATTTTCCTTCCAATGAAATTATGAATCGAGCAAAACTAATCTCCACAAGAATAATATTATGAAAATTCAGTAGCAGAACAAACTCACTAAACATATTCATTATGATCGTTAATATTACATCATCTAACAGATTGACAGGCACTAAAAACTCATCAAAACAAAAATGTCCAGCAGCATTTCATGGTCATATCTCCTATCATACATCAATGTGCAGCACAATAAGCAAACTAAGACTTCTAATAGTACATCTAGATAAAATCATAGAAATCTACAACTATCCCTCCAGCAGTAGATTTACGCTTGCCTGAAAAACAACACATGTGAATGCATAGATTAGCGAGATGTGTAAAGAAAAAAAATTGATGGTAAGTGTAAAAATAAACAAAATGGATGCTCATGCACCGAATTTGTGCAACTTCTTCATAAAATAATATTTTATTTTTATAGGAATGGCCGGAGGCTATGATACGAGCCCCGACCATCCCTCATGCGCTTATAATTCGAGTACCACACTCTACACTCAAGGGGAATCGAACCCCATACTAGAGGGAACTTATTACTGACAAGCAGATGCCCAAAACCAACTTCATAAAATAATATATTTATGATAATGAATTGATTATATAAACCTAACAATCAATTGAAGCTATGTTAATAAAATTATGTAGTATTATGTCATATCATGTGGTATTTGTCAAACCATAAAGCATAATTACTTGCATATAAAGTCATGATACGGAGGAATCATAATTGTGTGAGTATAGCAATTTATGTAAATGTAAATCTCAATAACGTTAGCATATAAATTACCATATAATTTCATCATATTTATGATTCATTTTATTTAGGGGAATTTACATACAACACAAGTCTTACATATTTATATAATACAACATGTAAACTTTCATATTTATATGCTTAACACTCAAATCTTTAACAATACATAAAAAGTACCACTCTTACTAACTTTTAAAAGCCAAACACACATTTTCATGCACATGTTTGTGCAGCAAAGTATGAATGTAAATATCAAAGGACTTCCATAAAATAGATGCATCTCATATGAGACAAATACTACAACAAGCTTTCATAAGATGAAATAAACAAAATATAATCATAAAGAAATCATTCCATATCAGATTATTATAAGAATGAATAGTGAATTTTAATGATATTTTATATAGCACAATCTTTTACACAATATATCACAACAACAAAAAAAATGAATTTTCATCTACAAAATAAATAAATAAATAAATGAACTTGCAGCTTAAGAGGAATATGATAACATACAAAAATGAACTTGCAGCTTAAGAGGTATAAAATTGGCTGTGATGAATGATGCATTTTATTACATACTTTATGGGCCCCACTTTTAATTTGTTCTTTGCAAAATTTTTGTAAAATAAATGTAATTAAGTTGATGCATTTATTTTACAGGAGCTTTTATTGCATACTTTATAAGCTAAACAAATTGGTATAAAATTGGTTGTGATGAATATTGTTGGGTACACTCTCTTTAATGATGCACTTTATAAAGCTCATTATTATAAGTTGATGCATGTATAAAACACATTTTCACATCAATTATAATATGAGCTTTAGCTTATTATTTTGTTTTTGCTAAAACTTTATTTAAAAAATATTATGGAATGACCGGAAGAATTAATACTAAGGATCTCTCTTGAAGAAAAATATTTTATTGAAGAAGATTTAAATGAACATACTGTTAGAGTGGTAGATGATTTTAAAAATATTCATAGTGGCTACGTTTTTTTAGTGATTCATAAATAAGATAGAGTCATATTGGATTTTATTTTAGCTTATGATTTTGTTTCGTTAATATTTTATTTAAGAAACGATATGAAAATATTATGGTTTATAGGAATGGATTTTATAAAATAAAGATTGATTATTTTCTCATGAGGAAAAGAAGTCGTTGAGATTATAAAGATTTTAAGGTCATTCCAAGTGAAAATTTAAGTATTCAAGATCGATTATTAGTTTTGAATTTTAAGATCAAGGTTGGAACATAAAAAATATATTTAAATATTGTCATAAGCAAGTTGTAAAAGATGTATTAGGAGTATTAAAAGAAAAAAAAATTACAAGTCAAAATAGTTGGTAATGGAATAATAATCTACAAAAAAAATATAGAATATAAAAAATTTTATTGTAAAATTGGTTCAAATGTAAAGGTTAGAAAATTGAGAAATATATAAGGTTACCTGTAGGGAGTTTAAGAGAAAAATTTTGTGATCCTAAAAATCTATTTTTAATGATCTTTACAAAAGATTAAATATAAAAAATGATGAAATATATATGTATAAACTAACCAAATAAAGAAATAAGAAAAATAAGATTTAGTTCAAGTGCAAATAAAAATAAAAAAATACTTTGCTTATATGGTGTTATTCAAAAAAAAAATATATATATATATATATATATAGGTGAGATATTTTGATAACCTTTTAATGAAGATTTTAAAAATATGGTAAATTTTTGTTATCTTAATCTAATTAATAAAAATAAAACTTCTTTATTTTTACTATAACATTAGTAAAACAGAAGTTGAGAAAGCTTCAAAGAAAATGAATGGTGGAAAATCAATAAGACTTGATATAATAAAGTGTGAAAATATTTAGTCAATTTAAGAATTGTTTGGCTTACCAAACTTTTTAATATTATTTTAAAAACTAAAAAGATGTCTAAGGAGTGGAGGTAGATCATTTTGATCCATATTTTTTAAAAATAAAGGGGATACACAAGCGTTTGCAAATTATAAAGGAATTAAATTAATGTCATACATTAAAGTTATAAAAGTAATTGAACAAAGTGTAATATGTGATAGAACAAAAGTTTCTCAAAATCAGTTTGGATTCATGTCAGTCAAATCTACTATGAAAGTTAAACATTTATGGAGAGGTTTGATATAGAAGTATAGAGAGAGTAAGAACGATCTACATATGATTTTTGTTGATTTAGAAAATGCTTATACCAAGAGAAAAATTTTGAAGAGTTCTAGAAAAGAAAGTGTTGCTATGACTTATATTCAAGTCACTAAAGATATGTATACAAAAGTTGTTACTTGTGTACGAACAGGAAGATGGATCTTATTTTTCTATTTCAGTTGGATTACATCAGGGACCGACTTTAAGCCCACAAATTTTTGCTTTAGTTATGAATGCTCTTACTAGACATTTACAGGATGACCTACTTTGTTTTATACTTTTTGCTAATGATATCTTTCTAGTGAACAACCCTTGAGAAAAAGTTCTACAAAAATATGAATTAAAAAGCTTTTGTTTGAGTAGATCTAAAACCGAATACATGGAATGTAATTTTAGAAGTAATAGATCTAGTGTGATGATTGAAATAATGAGAGATCAAGTCATTAAAAGGAGTGAATATTTTAGATATATCGGGTCTATGGTTCAAAGTGATGGTGATATAGATGGAGATTTTATTAGTAGAATTCAAGATGGATGGTTGAAATGGAGAAATGTATAGGGCCTATGGTGTGATAGAAAAGTACTAAAAGGAAAATTTTATAAGATGGTGGTTAGGCCTGCAATGCTATATGGTGCAGAATGTTGGCTTATAAATAAGAAGCATAAAATTAAGTTGAGTTTTGCTGAGAATGCTTAGATTGATGTGGCTTTACAATTAGAGACCAAATGTGAAATGAATATATCCGTGAAAGAATTGGTGTTGCTCTAGTGGCAGATAATATTAGAGATAGTCACCTTAAATGATTTGGTCACATTAAACGTTGACCATTTGATGATCCTGTTAGGAGAGTAGATGTCTTAGACTTGACTGTTGGTAAGAAAGGTAAAGGTATACCCAAAAAAACTTGGACATATATAAAAAATGATCTTAATCTATTAGAATTAAATGAAAATATGACACTCAATATGACACAATGAAGAAAAAAAGATTCATGTAACTGTCGGCACTTAAAAGGAGAAGGTTTAAAACAAATTTTGGGGGGTTGCCCGTAAGAAACTGACGGTCGCCGGAATTGAAATTCCGTCGCCCGCTTCGTAAGGACGTTTTAATTTACATCTATATATATATAATTTTAGAAAAAAATGAAATCAAACTAACCCCATATTTTTTATTGTTTAAATGAAAGAGCACTGTACCTCAAATCCTGTATCTATCCTGAAGGACAAACACAAGACTTGAGGATGAGACTCGATCAAATAAACTAAGGAATATATGACATTCGTTTGGTCTGTGACTCCTTTATATTTGCTCACAAGTTCCCCTATTTAATATAAAGAATTAAATAGGATTTATATTAAGATGGGTTCGGACATGCTTCCTATAAGGGCAAGCTCCTATAGTTAATTACATCTTAAATGACCAAAGTCAACTAAGAAGACTCTCGATAAAATTCAGGAAATATTATCTTCAATGAGTTTCAAAGGGTAGGACTTTTCAATGAGATCGCACGTAAAGGTGTGAAAGGGAATTGGTTCAAATTTGGAACATTTTATTGTAGAATCCAAAGGAGGAAGAATTAGGGGGTGTCATGGATCCAAAGGAGAACCTCGGTGACTTCCCAAGCTATCCTAATGTTTGACTTTAGTTTTGAGTAGAAAAATTTAAGTGTTTCATCCTGCCAATTTTATTAGTTAGGGCTTACATTCGTGTGAAACAACCACACAAATAGTCTGGAAGATGTGAGGGTTTAAGTCGTGACAAACGATAACCTCAGAATCCTAAGACGAGTTAAGGCTTATATTGTGTAAAAGGGATAGACAAAGGCCTAAAGATAAGGTGAGAATTTACGTTGCATAAGCAA
>NW_018164450.1:487606-489458 GCF_001263595.1 Phalaenopsis equestris
TATAATGTATGTATTTATATGTATATGTATCTCTACAGGAAAATTCGTGACTAGCGTAGGACATTTCCAATGCTAATAGATCATTTCTCTGACCCTAAGCCCGATTATTGTCGAAATAATGCTAATATTAAAATGGGCATCGCTAATTAATTTTGCATCGACCTTTGTGTCACATTTTTCTTTACGTCAGAATTGGCCTCTAAAGATTCCGTCGCTATGAATTTTCTTCGAAAAAATGGGTGACGCTAGCTTAACAATGTATTAACATAGAACTTAGCCAACACTAATTAGTGTCGACATGAATAGATGTTAATTAGTGTCGGCCATGTCTGACGCTAATTAGCGTCGACAATATTCGGAAGCTAGCTTTCTCATAGCGTCGACATTATTCTGACACTAGCTTTTTCATAGCGTCGAATTAGCGACGATAGTTGTCGAATTGGTTTTTATAGTTATTAGCGTCGGAATATTCTGAAATTAATCTGACGTAAACCTGCAAGAAAAAAAATATATAGCAGATTGATTAGATTTCTACATACCTTCACACAACAAATGCAAGCAACATAATAGGACATTTATCTCTTATCAAAACTGATAATAGAAATCACCAACATATATAAATAACTATACCAAATTAAATTACAAATAAATGTATCAAAGTGTTCAAAGTTCATAGATATAAAAATTGAAAGTTCAGTTAAACAAAAATTAAAAAAAAAACATATAATCAGTCTCTATGGTGGGGAAACATCAACAAACACATAATAAAAATCCTAATCTTCCTCCTTCAGCTCCTTCAGCTGAAGTTCAATTTGCTCAAGTTGAGCATTGGATGGTCTGGATGGATGTCCTAGGATACATAATAATGTAAACAGTCCTGTAGCACTCAAGTGAACATCAACATATATGCCATCCAAATGTGGTGCCAACAAAGTCATTACTACAGTTAGACCTCCATTATTGGATTGTCATCGCCAAATCATTATTGAGTGATTGGTATTACTATAGTTGCTAGATCATTGTTGCCTAGCAGCTAACATCATTCCTAATAGCTTATTCGGATCTCTACCACACGCCACCTACCAATCAGTCTTTCATCATTGTAGTCGGTTGTAGTCACTTTCCTAATATTTTTTTCCAATTCATGTAATATTATTTTTTGTTGTTTCGGTACAAATAAAATCTTATAACATTCATTTGAATAGTTGAACAATTTTCAATAAGGCTAGACCCCATCTTTTTTTCCTTTCAGGTTTTCCATGCATAAACCTCCGTGTCCCCTATTTCAGCTCTTATTTTCTGTGTCATAAATTTTCGTATAATATTAAAGCATTAATATATCTCTATCGCCAACTCGCACTTATAAGCTGTTATATAGTTGTTACGAGGATACCAATTTTTAAAACAGCGATCGATATTAAATTTTATTTTATTTTTCCAAAAAAAAAAAGTCATACAATAGTTTCTTATGATTGACTTGCAAATCTTGTTGTAAGAAATGCTTGTCATTAAAAATTAAAAATAGTAGATAAATAATAGTGTGGTGGGGGCCTAAACATATAGTAAATATATTGCCTTAATCTGACCCTTGGTGCCTTTCACCAATGTTTTTTGTGCACTTGAAGATTATAATCCTCTTTACCAGTTTAATTGACATCAATGATTATAAAAGTATAACAATCAAGAAGCTCTAAACCCTAGATTCAAAATAAATCTCATTCATATGTTTTATACACACACACATATATAGGATGTGCGGATGTCTGGATGTATGTATGTGTGCATGTATGGATTTTAGTAGTTTTTCTCATCACTTTACAACTAGAAATAATCCAATATGTATTTTCTATAT
>NW_018164450.1:492408-492963 GCF_001263595.1 Phalaenopsis equestris
AGTAGCAAGTAGAAACAGGACAAGTGTAACATGCTATACAGGAAGAACAACATATAGAAACAGGAAATTATGTTATACAGGAAGAGCAACAGCAGGTAGAAATAGGAAAATTAAGTGCTGTAAAATATAAAGCAAACCTGTACGCCCATGAGATCCGGTGCCCCTTAAGCATAGCAAACCTAAATGCATCTCAAAAAACAAAGTCTGGAAGAAAACATCATCCAGGAAATCCGAGGAAAAGCGAAAAAACTCGAGAGACTCGACGAAAAAGACTCAAGTAAAAGAAAATCCTCAAAAACTTCTGTGGGGAAATCACGAAAGAAAAGAAAAGTAACACGAGTGTCTCGTCCCAAAACTTCGATAAAACAAAAAGAAAATTCGGATGAGGGGGACCGCAAGCACTCGTATGGGACTAGGCTCAGCTATATTTATTCTCGAGGGACCACGAAGGCTACTCGGTCACCCGAATGTATAGAACCCGTCACTCGTCTAGAAGTGTGTCTTGAACCTCACTTAGGGGGCTATTTCCCAGCCTAAACAGGTATTCGTCAGGTG
>NW_018164450.1:494174-495270 GCF_001263595.1 Phalaenopsis equestris
AGAAGTACCAATAGCCGCTACAACACTCCCCTGACGAACACGGAAGGGTAATTAAAGTAATCCTAAATTTTGGGATGGCAAACTTGATTCATCCACAATTCTCAAGACGATTCAGACCTAGCAAGGAAAACTAAATCACACCCAAAGACCTGCAATGGACCTCACGGGTAAGGAGTAGGAACCAAAGCCAGCAAAGGTAAAACGAGCCAACACAGCCCACATTAGAGCCAAACCGAGCCCAGTAAGGGTAAAACGAGCCAACACAGCCCTCACCTTAGAGCCAATCAAATTTCAGCAAAGGCCAAACCAAGCAATTCAAGACCAACAACTAGAGCTAAACCATGTCTGGCAAAGCTAGAACAAGCAAATACAGCCCACACTAGAGCTAAACCAAGTCCAACAAGGCCAAACAAAACCAACACAGCTCTCCACTAGAGCTAAACCAAGCTCAACAAGGCCAAAACGAGCTAACACAGCCCACATTAGAGCCAAACCGAGCCTAGCAGGGCACCAAAGCCAAATCCAACCCTCAACTAGAGTCGAACCGAGCTCAATCAAGAAACAGAGTCAAAGCCAAGCTCCCAACAGGAAACAAAACCCAAGCCAGCCCAACCAGAAACAAAGCTAAAGCCAGTCTCCAACTAGAAATACAACCAAAGCCAGCCCTCAATTAGAGACAAAGCCAACACATTGATACGAACTCAAGTTTTAATATAAATTGAAATCTCAGCCACTTCCGAACAAATCGAGAATCAGTAAGAGCCCAATGCCTCTGAAATAAAAACTGAATACCAACAAAAACCCAAGACCGAGCTCAACAGGAACTAAAAGCCAAAACCGAGCTCAACAAAAACCCAAAAGCCAAAGTCAAAGCTCAACAAGATTAAAATAAGCCCAAGCATTGATATAATCGAGTCATACAACATTAAAGCTCTAGCCATTTTAAGCTCAAGGAACAACCTGCATACTTAAAGGTCCCAAGCATGAAATTACTCCAACAAATATCCGAACAGGAGAGGAACTTCACGGGAAGCCAAACCAAGCCCTCAGAACAAGCCACAACACTTTCTAAATTAAATAGATTTTCTCATAGCAT
>NW_018164450.1:496318-546593 GCF_001263595.1 Phalaenopsis equestris
TATATGTTAAAACACAATATACTCGCGCGCGACGACGCGACAAAATGGGTGTCCTCCCCGGGCAAAATCGCGTTCCAGACGCGTTGGCGCAGTTCGTTTCGTCATCCGGGGTCGCTCAAACGACGTCGTCGTCGACAATCGGGTCAAAAACGCGTCGAAATTCAAATTTCACAAAATCTCGACCCGCGGTCGATCGTCCCAAAAGGTTTAATTGAGCATTCGACAAGTAACAATGCAGGCAATGCGAATTGCGGCGATCGGATACGTCGACTCCCCGAATTGCGAAGCTTGTGCGCGCGGGAGTACGAATTGTGCAGAAGGTCACCCTAAGGCTCAGAAAGGTCCTATAGGAATCCCTTTTGGGCTTCCTCATGTCGGTTTCATCCTTCTAAGTGCTAGAAGTCGATACCACACACTCGAAGCTTCAAAAGACGACGGAAGTAGGTCGAACTAAAACGAGGCGGGTCCCTGGAAGCTCCAAAAGAGGACGGAAGTAGGTCGAACTAAAACGAGGCGGGGCCCACTTCTAAGGGTCTAAGATAGTCGCAGGAAGACCCCTAAGGCTAGATCCTCTACTACGAGAAATACTAGACCTCACGAAAATTGAGGTCAATAGTAACCGACCACACTTTGTGCGAAAAAGGCTTCGTTATTGTTGTGTTATTGTATAATAATGAGCTTATCAAAAAATTCTATGAGGTATTACTCCAATTTCTGTCCACAAAATGACGCGAGAGTTTATTCTCGCATAGTTTTCTCGTGACATTGTAGCTGCTATAGTACATAGGGAAAACAAATAGCGGGAGATGGGAGACAAGAGAAGGGAGTCGGGGCCCCAAAACAGTCCCGTTTTCCTTTCTCATTATTTCTTTCCTATTATCCTTCGTTTCTTTTTAGTTCTTCCCTATATATGTGTGTATTATGGTTTTGATTAGTAGTTTTTGGTAAGTTTTATTTTAGATTTTTTGTTTGGTGATTGCAATCTCACATCGCTCTCCGTCGTCGTACCTCACTACAACCACCCGCAACAACAACCAATTGTTGTTTTCTGCAGTTCCAGTCACCACCATCACCTTCTCCTACCTTCTCCTTGCTGTCGTCACTATCACAGCCCTCCACCTTCACTGTCGCAGCACGCAACACCTTCCCTTTGTTGTTTTCCTGCTATACAGGAACCCCAAACAGCAACCTACTGCTGTTTGGACTGCCGCCCAGTGCAGTCATACTGTTCTATCTGCCCATAACCATCGCCACCCCTCATTCACAGTCCAAAAGCTCGTTCCCTACCTTGTTGCCACCTCTCTGAGCCCCCTAACTCTCACCACCATCACCCAGGATCAGCCCTCACGCGAGTTGTGTGTCGTGTGTGTTGTATTATCCCTTTCAAGTGCGTTGATTCTAACCGTCTATTTGCTTCTGGAAATAATATTTACTTTTCCTCATTCACAGTAGCGCAAAAGCTTCCAAAAAGCTTCCAAACAATTTTTCCATACACAATTCTAAAAGCAAGGGACATTTACACATACAACACACAATTCTTATGTATTTACATATCTCATACCTAAACTTCTATATTTATACATAGCACACTTCGGTGTTTTAAGCCTATGGATGAAAGGGTGTATTTCACTTTTAAAAATTGATAATGGTTTTACTTTTTATGTGATATTAAAGATTTGATTGTTATGTATGTAAATATGAAAGTTTAGGTGTGAGATATGTAAATACATAAGAATTGTGAATTACGCATGTAAATTTCCCAAAAGTAAAAAGCTCATGATTCTTCCAAACTGAAATACCAGCAGATGACATAAAAATGTAAAATGGGGACAAGATAAAAAACTTACTAGGCCTCTCAAATGAAGCAATGTTGTAAGTAGGACTAATGTACATGCGAACACAACTATACAGAGATTAACCAATTAACAACTGCTGCTCTCGACCAATTTCTGAAAGAGAAGGCGATGCTGACCCATTGTGTTTGCTGGGAGCTGGTGTGTTCCTGCGAGACGACCTCTTGGTAGGCACCAGCACATTCTCAAACTCTCCATCCTTGTCAACACAAGAAAAGCTGTCATCTTCCTCCACTTCCTTGAATACTGGGTGGATGTATGCGCTTAGAAGATAATTTTTTAAGTCCAGGTTTGGTTCCTTGGCACGTTCCAAGGTATCTTTCATCATGGCTTCCTGTTAGTGAAAAGCATCAACAAAATGTATCCATACAAAAGAAACAAGCTTAATTTTACTAGCAGTATTATTGACATTTTATAGGTTTAAATGAAGAACTACGCCATTGATTAATCTAATGCTTGCCGGTTTTAGAAGTTGAAAAGGTATATTGTTTGCGATCAATTATGTTTTTTTCTTTTATTTTTAAAAACACATTTGTTTAGTATATTTTTATATATTTTTATATTTTTTGTTTCTAAAAATAAATTAATAATTTTTTGAAAATACTCAAAACAACTTTTAGTGTTTTAAAAACAATCATACGTTAATCAAATAGCCAAAGGGTGCACTCCGCCTCAACCTTCGACGAGGAAGATCTACGAGAGTGGCTCGAGGCAAACGGTGAAGGAGTCAGACTGGCTTTAGATCTGGCCGAGGAGAACAGAGCAAACGTAACCCTCAGGCAAGAAGAGGTTAAGCGAAAGACCACCAGGTACTTCAACAAGCACGTGCGCGCAAAGAAGTTTGCTCCAGAGGACCTCGCGCTAAAAAAAGCCGACCTCGCCACCAAAGGGCGAGCTATCGGGAAGTTGAAGCAAAACTAGAACGGTTCCTACATTATCCATCAGAGAGTGGGACCAGAAGCCTACAAACTAAAGACAAGAAGGGAACGACATCCCTCGAACCTGGAGTGGCGATGAACTAAAATGATTCTTCCCCTAGAGATATCACAATTTTCTGTAAAACATTTTTTATCTTTCAAAAGCTCAATGCAACAAAGTTACATTTTTTATATTTCATCTAAAAATTCAAGATTAGGCATATGTGATATCACTAACAAAGCTTTCTACTATTGTTTTTACGCTCGTGGAACTTGTGTGAGTACACTCCGAGAATTAACGCAATTATGCCAGGGGGAACTGACTCGGTCGCGTTCAAGAAGCAGGCTTCATGAATGGCTAAGAGACGTACCAATCCAACATCTACATGTGGCTTGTGAGACGTATCGACAACAGGCAGCAACAAGCTCCGCAAGAGGTGTGTGAACGGTCATCCTACGCCCTATTCTGAATTTTAGCACTTAGCAGCAACAAGCTCCGCGAGGGATGTCTAACTACAACATATGACATATGGGACGTATCGGCACGCGACAAAAACACCATGAGGGGAGTGCTAACGATCGTCCTAAGTCCAACTTTAACGAAGATCATCATGTGTCCTATGGAACGTACTGATACCCAACAACGACAAACACAACAAGAGGTGTGCGAACGGTCGTTGGACCCTATTCTAAATGTTAACACCAGACAGCGACAAGCTCCGCAAGAGTTGCCTAACTACTACATGTGTCCTATGGGATGTATCAACACCTAGCAGCGACAAATTCCGCAAGGGGTTTGCAAACGATCTTCCTTTGGCCAAGTTTAATAGATATCATGTCTTATAGGCCTATCAGCACCCGGCAGCGACAAGCTCCGCAAGAGATTTGCAAACAGTCGTCTTTAGCTCTATTCTAAATGTTAGCACCCAACAAAGACAAGTTTTGCGAGGGGTGTCTAATTATTACTTATGGCCTATGGGACATTGTTGACATCAATTTCTGATGTCACGAGTGTACGGTGTCCACCTGCATAACTCAAGATCGACTACGACACATCTGTATCATCTGGTAATTCAAACACCCATCCAGGACCTTTCAGTGCGTGTTGAGGGACACGTAGCTAGGTTCATCCAGCTATACTTTAGCTTTCGCCCAGAAGAAGGCCGGTCGGCATTTTTGCTCGTCAGATGACTTCAATTGGATCAACGAATATTACTCGCCGCGCCGCGCGAGAAATTGGCTCGAATTAGCCCAATCACCGACGAAGTTGTCCAGATGGTCCCGGATGGCGAAACGTACCGCGTCAGCACGTCCGGAATGTCAATTTTACCAGGGAACGACACTCATATTGTTAGGATTTCGTGCACGTTCGAAAAGTGCGCAAATCAAGGATTTCGATTAATAAATAAATAACATTATTATTATTATAATAATAAAATTATAAATCCTATATAAAAACCTATGCTACAGCCTCTCCCTATCCTCTGCATCTCCTCGCAGCTGCTAGGACCCGTTCGTGAACCCTAGCCCGGAGCTCCCTCTCTCTCCTCGTCGGCGCATCCCCCGACGCATGTCCTCGTCCTTGCCGGTGAAACTCGGCGCTGCCGCCTCCGACGTCCTTCCAGCCGCTGGCCGAGACTAAGCTGCCACCTTCTCTGCTTTTCTCTCGGCCAGCCACACCGGAGGAGTTAACTAAATGGGAAAAATATTGCAGATAACCCATTTCACGACGTCGTGGAGAGTTTCCCCCTCGGAGATCCGGGGAGAAACTCCCCACATTTCCTCACCAGAGCAAGAGGCGGCAATACCGCATATCCAAAAGTCTAAACCTTAGGTTTCCCAGGTGAGGTAGTTAGCACGAACACGGCTCCTGGTTTGTTATTTGTATGTTGGTTTGCTGCATATTGTATTTTTGCTTGGTGCATGTTGCATTCCACTTTGTTTCGCTCGGCTGCCCCGACCCGGTGAGCATTTCACTTCGCTCCAATCGGCCGTCCCGGCCCGACGAGCATTTCACTTCGCCCCGACTGGCCACCACGACCCGACGAGCATTTTACTTTGCTCCGATCGACCACCCTAGCTCGACGAGCATTTCACTTCACTCCGATCGACCACCCCGGCTCGACGAGCATTTCACTTCGCTCCGATCGACCATGACACGCCTATCTCTTTCGATCACTGCAGCCTCGGCACACCTTCCTCGGGCAGCTACCGCCACGCCAAGCCCAACACTGTTCACCCATCACTTTTGGTCCTACCACCTCGACACACCTTCTTGGGGCCGCTGCCATCACGACACGCCCATCCCTTTCGGTCACTGCCGCCTCGGCACACCTCCGGTTATTGCCGCCTTGACATACTATCTTCGGGTCACCGCCGTCGCAACATGCCCATCTCCGGGTCACTGCAGCTACGACACACTCATTTGTTCGGGCTGTTGTCTCTACGACATGCCCATCTTTTCCTGAGTCATTATCGCACGGTACACTCATCACCTTTGTCATATGACTGTCTGCACCTGCATTTGCATGTTTGCATAGATAGCGAGCCAGACTCGTTAATAGAGTGACCCCGTGTCGGTCGCGATGTCTTAACGAGCATTGATTGCTAGGTTGATTTTGGTGAGCAATGCGAGAATTAAATCATCGGGATTGACACGAGTATGACCGTGCAAAAGATCTAATAGATCTAACTCATGTCACCCCTCTTCGTGACACCCTTTAAATCCTTCGGATCTTTAGGATGGGGCCTGTATGACAACCCCATTAAAGTCATATTATACCTGGACTTACCCGCACTTAGATACTAGGTCGACACACTTATTGTTAGATGGTGTGCTAGGCTATGATTTAGGGTGCTAGGTAGCCTTTTTTATGTCTGGTTATTGTTCTTTGTTGGATTGGTTGCCCTAGCCATGTATCTTTCTTTTGCATTATGTGTGTGGTGTGTCTGCATGTTTCATATGTATGGTAGTGTGCTAGGGCGTTCTTCTGCAGGGAGTCGTGTCTATTTATATGCACACACACAGGTACCGCTATGGGGAAACAAGTAATGATTTCTGACTCTTTTGTTTGCATGTGTTATTTAGCTCCCCTGCTTTCAAGGCATGACTCATGATATGTCATTTACATGTGAGTTTTTCCGCTGACACTTGTTTACATGCAAGATTGAGTATTTTTCTTTTCTCTATGTACTTTTAGAGTCTAGGAGAGTCCTACAGTAGAAATGAGATATGGGCACGGGTTCCGAGGCGTTTGACGTAGAAATCACATGGAGAGGACCAAGAACAGATGCTCGTGCCCCGTATCTTAATTTTGCATTTTATATTGATGTATAGAGTTATGACAGGGCATGTATATGCAGAGTCCGACCGTCTTTTTCTTTTCTGGGATATGTTACCGACCCAACGACACCGGTCTGTTTATTATTTTAATTTGGCTTATTTTGCTTTTTGCATCATGTTGCACGCCTGCACTTGCATGTGTTTTTTCTTGTTTCTTTCTGTGGTTTATCTGAGATTTCACGATGAAACATGGGCTCATTAGGACTTAAATTCCTAATTTTTAACTTAAAAATCCTCAATAAAATATTCAAGATAATTAAATTTTAGGATTAAAATATTTAAAATTTAAAAATTGTAACATTTGCTTTCTTGCACATATTAATAGAGCCTCCACAATACTTAAGAACCGAGGACCGCTCTAGATAACTGCAATCATATTTGCATGTCCCGAGGAGTCCCCGTGCTTCTCCAACCTAACTGACACAGTATACATTTATATAAGTGGTTGTCTAGTGCGCTTAGGGTGTTAGAAGGCTCCCCAAACCAGACGGGGTATAAGCCATTTTGTTTGGAGTGTTTCTAACTTTGTAGTTGAACTTCCGTTTCTCTTCTTTTCTGAGGCATCCTTGCTATTTCGGCAGGTATAAGTTCCACCTCTTGGAGCTCCAGTTTGTAGTCATAGGATAAAATTTTCTTCCTTTGAACTTTGGGCTATCGAGCTTCCTGTGGACGACGCAATTCATGGATTGTTGATCGAGGATCTCAGGAAGTGTTGGGTCGACTACCTTCACGACCGGGTAGACTTAGGGTCCTAGTAGTTGTGGATGACGGGTTCGTAGTACCCCGTCCCAATCATCTCTACCTTTAAGGATCACTTTGCCTCCCTTTTGTTGAGCCCCTTTAAGCCTTATCGCTCCTTGACTTCGTTGATATCATTTTGACGGCCCGATGCCGATGAGCTGTCTCTCATTTTGGATACGATTTGTCATCTGCCCTTATGGATCGAATGTGTTTTTACGTGTTGGGATATCCTCGTCAAGATGATTAGGTTATTCTATGGGCTCCGTGTGCCAATGAGTCGTTACCCATTTCGGGATGTGAGAGACTCACTGTTTCCCCGATAGCTTAGTGCGAGCTTTGAAGCATCGAGATTGTTCCCACACGGAATAAACTTCCTTTGAGTGCCTATTTCCCCAGTTCACAATAATTCAAGCAAACTCCTTTTATCGAGAGTATTCTTACGTACCCCCCAAGAAGTAATTAACTAAGTGGGATACGTCCCCTTGGGAGTGCTTTTGACCCCATAACAGACACCTACATCTGACTCTCTGGTTATGGGTAGTTTATGTAGGTATTCTTTCGCGGATATCGGTTTAAGGTGTTTTCGACCGATCTTGTTTGAGCGAATACTCTTAAACTATCCTTGCGAGGTTTACCGCACATAGGCTCTCCACGTTTTGTGCTTTCTCTTGTTTGTCGATTTGTTGTATGTCCCTTCTTATTCGGTTCCTCTTCTCTTCGAATGAGTGATCCGATTTGAGAGGGAAATTTATTCGAATGAGGAAAGCATACGACGATCGACAAGCTGACGACTCCTAAAATAAAAGAGAAAATTGAATGAAAACAGACAAATCAACACCCGACATTAACAAACTTTGCAAGGGGTGCATCAACGATAGTCTAGTGCCTTAGCTATGGTGTTAACTATCACTAACGACAAAACCCTACGAGAAAAAACAACTATGATGACCATATATACGAAATACCGCTCGTCAGCAACTTGTAACACAAAATATACCCATTGCAACAATTGACATGTTACAAATAGGGGACATCCCTCCCCTTTACAACGAAACAAAACAAGAGAGAAAATAGAATACAAAAAAGATAAACAAAAGCATACAGAGCAAAATTGTTCTACACCTAGACATTCGAAGACTCCCCAAAGTCTGCCCTCCTTGCCTCCTCGACACCACCAGCTCCTGATATGTGGATTCCTCCTAGCTCTCGAAATCTGAAAGAATTTATTAGAACTCCATACTTTGTCATTTTGGGTTCCATGATATTGTGCTTTACGAATCTCTCGGTAGCAAAGGAGGTGCCGACCGCGATCTGGCGAGAGAGACCCTCAATGCACGCCTCTTTGAAGATCACTAAAGACATTTTCTCCTTAAGCTCCTCGTCTCCTTCTAAAGAGCAGTCATGCTTCCTCCTACTGTTGGGTGTCCATCTGTCCCCTTTCGATGAGGAGCTTCAATTGCACTTCCACGTAACCAGTTTCCGTTTCAGCTTGCAGACTTTCGAGATGGATCGCCCGACGTCCTCCTAGACCTTGTCCAAGAGGAAGGCCTGGAAGTGTAACGCATGCCGAGAGAGAGATTGGTAGCGGTCAACCATCTGGAACACATCCCTCTCTCCATCGACCGCAAGTTCCTCGTAAAAACGGGAGACCAAAATGTGTTGACCAAGACGGAAGGATAATCTTTATTCAGTTGGTTCACAAGGAACCACTCAATCTCCCTGTCAATGAGCGTATAATGGTCACTCGTCCAGAAGCTGGCTTCTTGGTGATGCGGGAACAACCATTCGGACAGAACCACGCCCTCCTGTGTGAGGGGCAAGCCAACATCGGAGACGGGGACCTTTCCTTCCCTCCTAGAGATGTCACTCTCTGCCCAATTTGCAGCCCCTCGCCCGTCCTCAGAGTCAATCCCGACAAAAATGGGGCGTGAGGCACGACTCGCCTCACCCGCTCAAGCAGAGGGATAAGCGGAGCTCCCCCTGCTGCCAGAGGACACGATGAAGAACTCCCAAACTCTGGAGGGCTAGGTAGACGGGAAGAATCCCCCTCGCTACCATCCGAAGAACCTGAAAAATTTCACAAAAATTATGAGAATATACCTCCCGCACAAACAAACAAAAGAGTTGGTAATACCAACCCCCATCGAGCTTCTCGACTGACCTGACCAAGCCAATTCAACCCCAGGCTCTGCCGATCGAGAGGGGACTGCCTCTCACACGGGGCCACTTCAAAACATGCCGCTCTCTGACAACCCTCTCGCTAGCAACCTCCCTGTCGTCCGCTAAACTCTACAAATCCTCCTCATGGTGTTTGCGTCGTCCAGTTGGATCATTTGCTCAATCACTTCGGAATTGAGGTATTGGAACAGGGAGAGACTCTCTCCCTCGATCAGTGCCCCAAAGTCTCGAACTTTCCCAGGCAGTGTCTTCACCTTCCTTACCTCACACGGTGGGCAAGGTGTGGATTCCCCATCCGTCCGAGCATGAAGTGATCAAGAACTTGATCTTCGAGTCCTTTATTTTATTCTCCAGCCCCAGATACTGGATATTGGTGTCAGCGGCGAACTGGACGTAGCCATCACGGTCGATTCGATAAGAGAAGTGGTGGAACAGCTCGATCGACAATGGGATCCTCATCCTCTGACATAAGAGAACATATGTCATGATGGTGGCAATCGAGTTCGGAAGAACTTGAGCAGAAATAATACCGGAAAGTTTAAGGATGGAACACAGCTCTCAAAAGAAAGGCGGACTCATGGGAATACTTCTGGAACATGATGCCTATCACGTTGGACGGAAGAGAAGGAGAAACAATAAAAGTGAAAAGGGGAAAATAAAAAAGAATGGAAGTTCTAAAAAGCAAAGGACCCATACATATATATACACACGCGAACTATCTCGGAAGTCAAAACGCCGCCGACACGACTGAACTACATGACAACCAAGTAATCATCACCAAAATTCATAAAAATATTTTTTTAATTTTCTTATTATATACAAGAGATAGGGGATGTTATGCCTAACCCTCATTTACATCTAAGAAAGAAAAAAACCACACTAGACGGTTGTTCGAGGCGTCGCCTGAGATAAACCCATTCGTCTGAGCATAAGAAGGTAACCTCTCTCAGCTAGCAAGCATCTCCCTCCGGAAGACCGTGAGCTCCTCATGCAACCCCACAATTTCTCTCTCCACTTGCTCGACCCTCTCGGGTAATTCGGCGGCCCTTTCATCACCTTCTCCTCAGGGGTACCACATGAAGAAGAGGAAGCATTCCCCCGCCTCAGCGACGCAACGGAGTATGAAGTCCGAGGACACATGTCGCCCTCCTGTCGCCTCCTCATCCCTCGCAGCTCTGAGGAGGGTCTGATGGTTGTCATCCTGAGCTCCAAAATTCGGACCTTCAGCACCTCGCTCGGCACCTTGCACCGGTGCGCTGAGCCCACCATGTTCGCTCCCTGAAAAGAAAGGATCAAAAAGGCTAATCAAACTACAAACTAAGAATCTGCCCTCACTCAAAAGAGGAATAAGAAAAGAGATCATCAACCGCTATTTTCGTCCTCCACCTTCCAAGGAGAAGTTGCTCCTAGCCTGGCGAAGCCACATCTCAGCCTCAGTCGTCGCCTCCTCAATACTTCTTTGGGGAACCATGACTCCCGCAACCGCCTGGGCAGATAATCTTTCTCCCGCAACAGGAACATTAATCCCCAGCAAGTGCCCCCACAAGAGGGTCGTCTGGAGGGCCTCTTACTAGTCCTACAGACCTCTCCTGAGTGAGGCCTGCAAGAAGATCAAGAGAAACAGGCTGAGTCTCGCGATGCTTGTACACAACTCTCTTCCTAATCACTACTTCCACAAATGTCTCACCTGACGACTTGCGCTTCACGTTTAACTTACCGGCTTGCGCCCGCATGTCACTCATCTCTTAAGAAGCACGCTCTTATCGGAGACAACGCGGATAACAGGTAGAGAGGAAGGCACGGGACAAAGGAATCTAAAGGAACTAAAGCAGTGTAGACTTCTCTTGCCCCAAATCCTATTTATAATGGTCTAGGCACGAAAATCCAAGAAAGTTCATTATTGCACAATAATATCATTTATTTATTTATTTATTTAGGTATATGTGATGTTCTAGACAACTTACGAGGAGCAAAAAAATCGAGAAACTAAATATGTTCACATAAGAATGTGCCTGCACAAATCTCAAAGCAAATAGATGACCCTGGAAGGAAGCACGACCGATCGAATGTCACAATAGACAATCGTTTCCAGAAGAACAGCAACAGAGAAAATATCTTACCGAACAATAGACAGAAGATGTCAAAAGAAAGCCCCTCAAGACGGTCATCAGCCTTCAGAACGATCAATGGAAGCACTTCGCCGGACCATGAATCTATCGAACCATGACCTATCAGACGATCGGCGATTCTTACCGAACGAATAGGTCCTGGGCTTTATTATATGCAAATAATATTGTTAATTACTAAAATACCCCCCTGAAAGGTTAATGATTATGAAGTTAATATGTGTTTTTGTAATATTGAGACCTATGCCTATAAATAGGAGAGTCATATTATGGATAAAGGACACTTATTGCTTGTTTACTACTACTCCCTCTCTCTCTCTCTCTCTCTCTCTCGCTTAAGTGCCTCCTAATAGAACGTTTCATTCCTTCGATGTGTTTCCTCGAAATATCGGATTCAACACCTAGAATCTTCTTCTTAAGACTAAATAGAATATTATAGAATATTTGAGAAATAAGCATCAATCTTATCATATTCTAACTGCCCAATGTGAGGCTAAACCCAAAGTCTCATTTTCCTCAACATAATAAGGCTTCCCTATCGAAGTTGAGCCTCGAGAGACGTATGTGCCTTTATCACTAATTGCAAATAGGCTATTTTTGTGTTGCAAATAGGTTATTTTTGTGATTCAGGCCAGCAAACTCAAAATAACAAAGAATACAAACCTGAACGTTGCTTCAGACTTGCCCTCACAACACTCGAACTACTAGAAATCGAATTTTAACAGCTTACGTTTGGTTAGTTCATATATATTCTATTCATCAAGGCAATCTTTATGAATCTTTATGAACTAAATAAATTATTTTTTAACAACACTATCGCTACCATTCTCCAATGGCCTCAATTAATTCTAATTCTATGCTTAATCATCATAAATTGAAACAACCGAACAATTAACTTAATCTGTCGCTATAAAGTTTCCAGTCGCTAGTTTATCATCCATGCAGTCAATTTAAATTAAAGGTAATTTTAAAATTACCTGTAGTGGGTACTTTTTGAAAGCTGGCTGATAGCGGCTCTTACAAAATTTATGAAACCAGATCGTCAGAATAGGAAGAGCAATGAGGAAAGGCGTTGAATCAGCAGCCTCTTTGGTGCTCAACAGACCAAAAAGAAGAACTTGTGAAATGATCAGCGCAGAGATTATGCGGTCATGGACATCCGGCCAGAACGCTCCTGCACTTTCATATTCTTGATTATAAACATTTATTACCTAAACAATGCATTAACAGTGTTAGCACACAATTATAAGGAAATAAAGATATGTTTATGAATCTTAATGAAACATATTTAAAAAATTTTATCGCTGATGGAATGCTCAAGGAAGCAATTAATTGAACAGAATTGTCTGCCCATTTTGTGAATCAAAAAGTTTCTACAGAAGCAAAATGGTAATATTATATCGGAATCAAGAATTTTTTATAAGTAAAGCATAGTATGATAAATATAGGCAACGCGCATGATCAAGAAATTCTGAGAAAACAGTGGATTAAAAAATTTAGCAATGAAAAAAAAAATAATTCAGTATTTCCTTGTACACTCGTCTGATAAAGGCTGCTCAATGGACCAAAAAAAAAGATTATACACCTAGGGTTATCAAATCTAATTAAAATTAAATAAGTAAACTGACCTGAATGTTGAAAAATGATCGATTTATATGGTAAGAAAAATGTGTGATACATTCAAATCTCTGTGGGGACTCATTTGACATAAGCTAATTGAAGAAACTAACAATACTCAACCAAGTGCAATCGTATATGCGATTAATGAAACTTAAATTAAATATATTACAGTTTTAACACTGTATGGAAGCTATATATTTATTGAGAGGTTTGATGGAGAAGTACAAAGAACAAGAAGGAACTAAATATGATTTTTGTTGATTAAGTAAAAGCATGTGATAAAGTTCTAAGAGAAGTTCTTTGGAGAATTCAAAGTCATTAAAGATAAGTATACTAGAGTTGTTACTTGTGTTCAAAAAGGAGGAGGATCGACCCAGCATTTTCCTATTTCAGTCAGATTACATCAAAAATGGGCTTTAAGCCCATACCTTTTTGCTTCACTTTTGGTTGATCTTACTGGACATTTACCTTGATGCATGCTTTTCCCTGACAATATCATTCATTTGGATGGGACTAGAGAAAGATTTCAGTAAGAAATTGAATTATGGAGATGAATTTTTGAGTCTAAAGGCTTTCATTTGAGTAGATCTAAAGTTGATTACAAGGAATATAGTTTTAATAGTGGTAGATCTAATGTTTGGGTTGTCACAATGAGTGATCAAGTCATTAAAAAGAGTGAACATTTTAGATATCTTGGGTCTATTGTTCAAAGTTCTATTGTTTCTTGGGTCTATTGTTCAAAGTGATGGTGATATAGATAGGGATGTTATTAGTAGAATTCAAGTTGGATGGTTGAAGAGAAGGAATGCCTATTGTGTGATAGAAAAATACTGCTTAGAAAGAAAATTTTATAAAGATGATGGTGAGACTTACAATGTTTTATGGTGCAAAATGTTGTTCTGTCAAGAGAAGCATAACACCAAATGTTTCTCAGACGGGAATGCTTATATGGATGAGTGGCTTTACTCTTAAAGACAATGCAAAATGAATACATTGGTGAAAGGGCTGGCATAACTTCAGTGACAGACAATATTAGATAGAGTCGCTTATAGATGGTTTGATCACATTAAACATCAACCATCTGATGATCAAGTTATGAGAGTCGATGTCTTAAATTTGACGTACAATAAGAAAGATAGAGGTAGACCTATAAAGGAGTGGGTATGTTGTATAACGAAAAAGATCTTAATTTATTAAAATTAAATGAAAATATGACTCAATATGACACAATGGAAAAAAAGGATTCATGTAGCCGACCCCACTTAGTGGGATAAAGACCTGTTGTTGTATACTTTAACAATATAAGATATTTTGATTTAGTCATGATCAATTAGATCATAAATGAGAGTGTCACGACCCAACCTCGAGCTTTGAATTAACCAAGAGGGAAACAGACAGTCAAACGGTGAATATAAGTTCTATGTTATTCTACTTCTATCACTAACATTTTAATAATCAAATATTCATAAAAGAGCCACTAAACATTGTTGTTCGCGCCTACTATTCACATTTTCTCCTTTTCTATTCATTTTGTTCAAAATCTTATAACATAAAAATATTAAAGCAACAGAATGAGTTATCTAAAGATAACTCGGAAATAATCACACTATTAAACTACAGTAATCAAGGAAAATAATTCAATATGCAAGTTGATATTTTTTATCTCTATAAGAAATCTTATAAAATGCTAGTATTTCATAGTTTTATAAGAAAATCATATATGAAAATGAATGCATCAAAGACATTTTCTAAGTGAAACTACTCAACCCTTCTACATGCATTTACATACAAATTTGTTTGTTTGAGAACTGCCGTCAAAACAACCTAACGCACCCCTGACCAATATTATTGTCGGCACAACCGTTAGTGATCTAAACATCACAATTGGCTGGGGTGGAAAACTCTTACTTGCACCTAGCTGATATTATCTCGTCGACATAACGATTAGCTATATAAACATCATAATTATCTGGGGTGGTAGGTGGGGTGTAAACGAGCTTGAGCGAGCCCGACCTCGATTCGCATTTGGCTAGTTAAAAAATATCATTATTCGTGTTCAGCTCGTCAATATATCAAGCACAAAAAATTTGCTCGTGTTCAGTTCATTTGCTTAGAGAGCCAAACACGCGTTATTCACAAACAACAAGTCGTTTTGACATATCCCTAGCCACATAGCGTATGATGTTAAGAGTATGCACGAGATTTAGATCTTATTATTCATATTAAAATATTTAATTATCCAAGCCCAAAAAAGTCGAATGAACAAATCTTTGTTCGTGTTCGACTTATTTATATATTGAGTGCAAAAAATAGTTTGTGTTTGACTTGTTCTCATAGCGAACAAAATGAACACAAGCAACTTAACGAGTCGAACATAAGTTGTTCGCGAGCAACGAGCCGTTTTCACAGCCTTATTGGTAAGCTCTATCTACTCACCCATAACCAATATTATTCAGCCGACACAACGGTTAGTGATCTAACTATCACAATTGTCTGGAGTGGTAGAAAAATTGCTATGAATGTGTATATACTGACATCCTCTGTCTGTACCATTAGAGGTTAAATTTTTCTGAACATGTACATACAAGCATTCAGATATTCATATATAAACTATTTCATTTTTCAAAACATACAATCTTCTAAGATATTTTCATGCATCTACCAACATATATACATACTCTGTAGTGCAACTATTCATCATTTATACCTCTCATATCATTCATTTCTTTTATTTCTTACATATCTCTTACTTATATCATGCATATCTTTTTTTGTGGTACTTATTATGTATATTTTTCTATCATGTTTATCTTGAATATCATGTATATCATATATATCATGCATCTCATACATATTTTTCATGCATATGTATCATGTCTAACAATATACAGAATCTAATTAAACTAGAACATACATTGTCTTATAATCGACTTACGTTAAGAAAGATAGAGGTAAACCTAAAAAGGATTGGGTATGTTGTATAACCAAAAAGATCTTAATTTATTAAAATTAAATGAAAATATGACACTCAATATGACACAATGGAGAAAAAGGATTTATGTAGCCGACCACACTTAGTGGGATAAAGTCTTATTCTTGTGGTTGTTGTTGTATACTTTAACGTTATAAGATATCTTGATTTAGTCATGATCAATTAGATCATAAATGAGAGTGTCAAGACCAGTCCGGGGCTTTGAATTAACCAAAAGGAAAACATACGATCAGACAGAGAAAACAAGTTCTTTGTTATTCTACTTTTATCACTAACTGTTTAATATTCAAATATTCATGAAAGAGCCACTAAAAAAAACAAATAATAAAAATTTGTACATTTACCATTATTGTTCGCGTCTCTATACACATTATCATTTTCTATTTATCTTGTTTAAAAGCTTATAACGAAGAGATATTAAAGCAACGGAATGAGTTATCTAAAGATAACCCGAGAGTAATGACAATATTAAACTACAGTAATCAAGGAAAATAATTCAACATGCAAGCTGACATTTTTTATATCTATAAGAAATCTTAGAAATGCTAGTATTTCATAGTTTTATAAGAAAATCATATATTCTAATGCAAACATCAATGACATTTTTTAAACGAAACTACTCAAAAATTCTATATGCATTTACATACATATTTGTTTGTTTGATGATCACCTTCAAATCAACCTAACGCAGCCCTGGCCAATATTACCTTATCGGCACAACCGTTAGTGATCTAAACATCACAACTGGCTGGGGTGGAAGAACTCTTACTTGCCTCTAGCCGACCGGCATAACGATTAGCGATGTAGACATCACAATTATCTGGAGTGGTAAGTGAGGTGTAAACGAGTTGAGCTTGAGTGAGCCCGGGCTCGATTCATATTTGGCTAGTTAAAAAATATCATTATTCGTGTTCAGTTCATCAATATATCAAACGCAAAAAATTTATTCGTGTTCAACTCATTTGTTTAGAGAGTCAAACAAGAGTTATTCTCAAACAAGAAGCCGTTTTGACATCTCTAGCCACATAGGCGTATGTTGTTAAGGGTAAGGACGAGATTTAGATCTTATTATTCATATTAAAATATTTATTTAAATGGAATTTAAAAGATTTGTATTCTATTTTTTAATTAATAATTTTAATTGATTATAAGTCTTTGTAGTCGTAGTTAATTAAATTATTTGAAAAAAATACTCATCAATTATATATATATAATATTTATATATTGAAGCCCAAAAAAGTTGAACAAACAAATTTTTGTTCGTGCTCGGCTTGTTTATATATCGAGTGCAAAAAATAGTTCACGTTCGGCTTGTTCGCATAGCGAACAAACTTAACACGAGCAACTTAACTGTTTTCACACCCCTAGTGGTAAGCTTTATCTACTCACCCTGATCAATATTATTCAGCCGACACAACAGTTAGCGATCTAACTATCACAATTGTTTGGGATGGTAGAAAAACCACTACGCATGTGTGTACACTGACATCCCCTGTCTGTATCATTAGAGGTTAAACTTCTCTGAACATATGCATACAAGCATTCAGATATTCATGTATAAACTATTTCATTCTTCAAAACATGCAATCTTCTGAGACAATTTCATGCATCTACCAACATGCATATCTACTATGTAGTGCAACTATTCATCTTTAGACATCTCATATCATTCATTCCTCTTATGTCTTTAGACTATTCATCTTTCACAAAACTAGTTATCACAGAGGATATAAGATCTTTTATGTTGATGGCTGCTTAACCTAAGAGAGAAAGTTGTAGATGACAAATCGTGAATTAGCAAGATGAGAAGAAAACCAACAATATGAGAAAGGCGTTTCAGCTAAAAAACATGTTTCTACTCGTTAATTTTGAAATGCTCTTTTATTTACGTTTCCCGAATAATGATGCATCCTAATTTACTTTGATAGATTTAATCCATATTCTCTTTGATGCTAGAGAATAGAGTTCACTTATCCAAACACAATTTTCACCATCCATCATACATTTTGAGTGAATATGATTTATTAATCAAAAGTATTTGTACCATAAGAAAATTGCTAAAGCCTAGTATTCACTTCTATTTAGACAATATAATTCTAAATTATACTAGGTAACTTCCAACTACAAAAACAATTAGCTACATGGTTACTACATGACAATTTTCATAAGGTTATAATATATAATTATTTAACTACGTTTCCATATCTACATCTCTGAAAATAAAGCGGGATATTCTATAATTTGTAGACCTTCACTTCACCTAAATCTTGAGAGATTTTCACCCAAAGCTATGAAGCATGGACACTTTCAAATAGTGTTCATGTCCACGTTGGAAACAGGTCAGATACAGATATAATGCTTGTATGAATCTGACATGAAACAAACTATGTGAGAAGTAAATTAAGATAACAACACGACATCGACATGAAAGACAAGACATAAGGCATTAGATATGTGATGCAGATATGAACAAAACGAGTAAAAAAATAAAGAAAAAAAAATGTGTGATGCCCTAATCATCTCGAAATTCGAAATGCTAAAGACACTTCAAGCTAATGAAGACATGTTTCAAAGATATAAAAGGGAGATGAGGGAGGAAGACGACAAAGACATAGGGCCAAGGAAACAAGCATGACATAATACTCAAATTTTGATAAGGTAAAAATATTAAAATATCCATTTAAGTTATATCCAAAATTTCAATTTTTCCAAAAATCAAATAAAAAATCATTTGATTGCATTCTACTCCTTAAAACAATTATTTTGATATATAGAACTTTCCAATAATTCTCAAAGATAATGAATTTATTGAATTTATTCTTATTTTGATTAATTTACACAAGTTTAAATTTAAATTTACTGTTCACAGAAAGTGTAGCAAAGTAGAGGAAATCTAATTTTTCACTTATCTTGAGATGCAACGGTAGGGATTATTAAACAACGGTTAAGATGAAAAAAAAATGGGATAAAATATTTATATACTTATATATATTTACTTGATTACATTTATAAGTATATATGTTATCAACTAAGCCTGCAACATACCTTTATTTTCCATCCCGTGAGTTTTTGTAGTCGTAAAGTCTTGACAGAGATGGGGCGGGTGGTGGTTGAAGGAAAATATGGGGGAAATAGGAAAAAAAGTAAAAAAAAAAAAAAAGAGGATAAGAAGGAAAGGAAGGAGAAGAAGGGAAAAAAGAAAAGAGAAAGGTAGGGAAGAAATTTGGTATTGATTTAAGATTGGGATTTTGTTATTTTATTAACTATTCAATTTCAAATGGAAATAGTAGGATGCTATGTTTTTAAGAGGAAAAATAATATTGAGATTATTTAGAACCCAAAAAATAAAGGTTTTGGGGAGTTCAATTCATAAGAATAAATCATCATAAATTCTAATACAGAAAATGAATTTGTATTCAACCTTTTGAACATGTACTTATATTTTATAGTAATTTCATGTCAAATGCATTGTAAAATCTTCATATTGTAGAATAGTGTTCTGCCTCAGAAATATCATTTTATGAGAAAAAAGATTGACAATAATATATTTATGATACCAACATAAGTGGGACAGAAAAAAATGTCCAATGGGACAAAAGGATCCCCTACAGAGGCAAAAAGACTCCTCAATGTAGTTCAGTAGCAATAATGACAAGTTTTCTCTAGACTCTATTGAACTTGATGATGTAGCATTTTATCAGAGTTTATGATGTTTAATAACCTAGATGATTGTACATGACACAATCTGAAATTAAAATGAAATACAAAATAGCAGAAAATAAATAAACAAAAGAAGTATTTGATATAAATTACATGTCCAAAGACAATGCTATCTCCTAGTGCAAATATTTTATTACACTCCTAAATAAGTTTAATATTCACTGTTAATATAATGTACGAATCCCAGGTACTCACTTTATGATTCTATCTACTCATGTTAACATGCATGTTATTTAAGGTTCTTCAATATTTGATTTTCTTATAAATTTCTTTATCTTATTGAATCTCGTTGTTCATTAGATAATTATAATTATCTTTTAGGAAAAAAAGGTAAATAAATGTTGAAATAGATTAGGATTAGTCTCATTTTGGGATCAATTTTTACCATATAATTATTACAGAAAAGAAAATTTTTGAGTAAAGTAAACAAATGAAGTTTTTTCTTTTAATTAATTATTTTTTTATGTATTTTGGATGCTCTACAAATATTTAAATGATATGTATGTTTTGGACTGTCTTCGATTAATTTGAATTTTTTTAGCATACTGAAATTGCGTCAATTGGAGCATGATGTATTATATTTATTAGAGTAAATTGAGGTAATTTTGTGTATCTCATACTCTTGAAATAATCTCTTCATGTAAATAAAATTATTTTCCTTAAAATATACTATTATCCTGGTAAGCAGTCTACAAAAATGTGTGTTGGAGGAGTTTTAATTAGTTGAAAGTATTTCGTCTATGTTACATCCTACATCGACTGGTACAGGAGATCATCATGGGGCGTGACACAAAAACATGACAAAGTAGTTGACATGGTCAATCGAACCAAACTTGGAGCTAGAGCCAAGTGCTTCTCCAAAAGTCAAAGCAGTGATTGCGCATGTAAGCAGCTATACTATGGCTACAAAAAATTAGGGTTTTTTTTACATTCAAGTTACCAACGTTCGTCTCATAAGTAATAATCTAAGGAATAGATGAAAATTATACTAAACTCATTTCAAAGCATAAAAATAAAAGCTTGGTTTCCTAGTTTTGTAGTACTTTAAAATATTAACAATATAGATGATTCAAAAAAAATCAAGATAATATTAAAATATTTTGCATTTCTATAAATTAATGCATAGGCCAACTTTGACCTTTGGGATATTCTTGTAAGATTTGGAGCTTAGAAATACAAAAAATAAAAAAAATATAACCATAAATTTAATCAAATAGTTAATTATTTGCTAAATTTTCATTAATTATTAAATATAATATATTATTTTTCATTATATATATATTTTATAGTAATTTCATGTCAAATGCATTGTAAAATCTTCATATTGTAGAATAGTGTTCTGCCTCAGAAATATCATTTTATGAGAAAAAAGATTGACAATAATATATTTATGATACCAACATAAGTGGGACAGAAAAAAATGTCCAATGGGACAAAAGGATCCCCTACAGAGGCAAAAAGACTCCTCAATGTAGTTCAGTAGCAATAATGACAAGTTTTCTCTAG
Organism: Phalaenopsis equestris; assembly: GCF_001263595.1. Lineage (NCBI taxonomy): Eukaryota > Viridiplantae > Streptophyta > Magnoliopsida > Asparagales > Orchidaceae > Phalaenopsis > Phalaenopsis equestris. The sequence goes on from NW_018164450.1 coordinate 517,315, forward strand.
ACTCTATTGAACTTGATGATGTAGCATTTTATCAGAGTTTATGATGTTTAATAACCTAGATGATTGTACATGACACAATCTGAAATTAAAATGAAATACAAAATAGCAGAAAATAAATAAACAAAAGAAGTATTTGATATAAATTACATGTCCAAAGACAATGCTATCTCCTAGTGCAAATATTTTATTACACTCCTAAATAAGTTTAATATTCACTGTTAATATAATGTACGAATCCCAGGTACTCACTTTATGATTCTATCTACTCATGTTAACATGCATGTTATTTAAGGTTCTTCAATATTTGATTTTCTTATAAATTTCTTTATCTTATTGAATCTCGTTGTTCATTAGATAATTATAATTATCTTTTAGGAAAAAAAGGTAAATAAATGTTGAAATAGATTAGAATTAGTCTCATTTTGGGATCAATTTTTACCATATAATTATTACAGAAAAGAAAATTTTTGAGTAAAGTAAACAAATGAAGTTTTTTCTTTTAATTAATTATTTTTTTATGTATTTTGGATGCTCTACAAATATTTAAATGATATGTATGTTTTGGACTGTCTTCGATTAATTTGAATTTTTTTAGCATACTGAAATTGCGTCAATTGGAGCATGATGTATTATATTTATTAGAGTAAATTGAGGTAATTTTGTGTATCTCATACTCTTGAAATAATCTCTTCATGTAAATAAAATTATTTTCCTTAAAATATACTATTGAAATAATCTCTTCATAATAAAACATTCTTGCATAGAAATGAGATGTAATTTTTAGCATGTGTTAGATGTAGTAATTTATGATATTTTACTCTAATCTATGATATTTTTCAGTAAAAAATAATAAAACATTATATATTTTAAAATAATAATTTATAAAATATGAAAATGCGACTATAGTGTGTCGTGTCATACTTTTTATAATTATGTATAATTATCATGCCCATGTATCCAATGACTACATGCTCCAGCGTCATGAACCCAAAGCTTATGTGATGCCACCTGCGACGACGAACTTGCAATTCCATGAATGGGGCCAAGTAAGCCTCAAGAAAAAATCCTCTAATACTCCCCAGCATTGTAGAACATATATTGTTCATGTCTGATCTGTTCATAAGATTTAGATTTATTTTAATTTAGTTTATTTCTAGTAACTATCTTGAAGATCTTTTAATTATGTATAACCCTTAGATTTGAACAATGGATTATGAATGAGTATTAAACTAGTTTAGTTTCTCAGACAAAAACGTCAGCTCCCCTTTCAAGTCACTATTTCTACTTCTCCCTCATACTTTACCTCCATGTATTTGTAACATAACTTTGTGAAGGGTAGTCCTTCATTATAAATTGAAAAAACTTTTAATTCTCCTTTTTTTTTGTCCATCCTATTAGGGACAATTTAGTAATTAAATAGCCTAGGAATTTAAAGGTTTTCTCTCATAAATACCCATGGCCCAGGCGAGTTAACATTTTTTTTGGAGAAAATTTGTGAGATACCCTGCAGTCTTAATTTGAGCGGATTCCCTATTTTAGGAGCGGTGAATGGAGAGGAATTCATAGCGAGTTTAAGATTTTTCCAAGATCCTAGCCTCTCGTGTTTTGTTGGCATTTTCAGGGGCTTCCCAGCTGCATAAACAGAGTATTCCTGCCGCAGGCTTGCTGTTCAACATTTGCTGAAAGCCAGCAAAAAAAAAGGCAGATTTGATTCTTGCTGATTTTCATCCACCTGTAGTGAATTCTGGTTCTTGCGGTGAAATTTGTCATGAGGACTGCTTTATAACAGCTTTCTTGAAGCCTGGGGATCATACAAAAAAGGTTCTTCTTTGTTTTCTAATTTTGATAATAACATTTAATCCATCACAGCTAGATTATTATGTTCTTTTAACTGTAGGAAGGCTTTAAATTCCAGCCAAGACAAATAGTTAAATTCAAGTTATGAGAAAAATCAGTGAAGATCAGGTTACGAGAAATTAAAGGCCAATTGAAACTCTCAAGAACCGTTCAAGTTACCCATTTCTTTAATCCACAAAAAAATTCCAAATCAGGTTTTCTGTCTTCCCACTTATTTAATCCAAATATTTCTCATATTTGAATTTAGAATCTACCATTCTGTCTTTTATTATACTATAACTAAGTGGGGAAGTTGTGATTTGGATTTGCCATAACGGACTTCAGGAAGAACAGCCTAGGCGTGTTGAATACCTCGAGCCCTTAAAATTAGAAAGACCAGAGAATGAAATAAAAAAATGCCAATATTACATGGATCTAACATGAACTAGACCGATAACTAGTTCGTTGGTGTTTATTATTTATATATTTCCTTTATTATCATTCACTATGCACAAGAAACAACATTGTCCAGCCAGTGCAATTGCTTAGTGTATCTTAAGTAGCCTTCACGAAGAATGAAGCCCAGTTGGAGTTCTTTGGACTTTTTTGGCACCTTCTTGTTGTAATTTACCAACTTATTCGGGTATTTATTTATTTATTTCAGTTACTTCTTACATTTATCTCTTTTTCTCCTTCCCCTACTGTTCTATCTTAATGACTTCAATTTAAGCCAAATGAGCCAATGATCACAATACCCAAAGGGGGTGGTGTGGATAAAATTACTACCTCATGAAACTCTAAAAGGTTCCCAAATGAGGCCTCGATAAGCCTGACTCATATACTGATGATAGAATATTAACTAGTATAAAATGACTTCAGTTTATACCTTCGCTGAATGCTCTCCTTCGAAGCCATATCTTCATCTCCTCATTCCTATTCTCATCTCTCTGCTATCGTATCCATAGCAACCGTTCATCTCTTCTTTTTAACTTTTAAACCATAATGATTGTGGTGCAGAAGTTATTACTTCCTCGTACATCTCTACAGGGTTCCCGAATGAAAGCCTCGATCACAATGCAACTAATTTATGTAATCGTCTAATCTTCAAAAACATGTAAACATCACAATCTTCTGGCTCAAATGTATCTATTTCTAACTTTCATCGGTTATCATGTATCTCAAGTCCTACTTTTTAATATAAAACATAAAGCAGAAAAAAAGATAATAATTTCCTGACATAAACAGAGTTTACAAGTGTCTAGAAACCAAAAAAATATAAAAATAGAATCCAAAATGACAAACATAAATGAAAGGCTTTCACGTAAACAACAAAAATGATCTTGCAAAAGGATATGCTTACCTGATGACGATATACAATATAAGCCAGGCCAAAAAATATTATTATGTAGGGAAGCAAGAACGGTGTGACCACAGCATAGGCAAGACCAAGAAGAAAATATAGCTGCAGCTGAGGTTCAGATGATCCAAAATCAAAACTACCAGGGTCCATTGCTTCTTCTCTATCCTTATCAGTTTTTACAAGAAAGAAGTTTCTCAGGTGATAGATTATCAGAGGTTTAAATCTTAGTATCTCACCAGCAACGCCAGCCCAGCCATCAACCATGACAAAAGTTATGAAAAATGATGCTTTCATTGGAATTGCAACACCAATAATCCTTGGAAAGCTGAAACGTAAAATAAGTAATCAAAATGCTGAAACACGTGACATAGTTCGCATAATAGCAACATTAAAGATCTGCTAAAGTTTCTGGTAAATGCTTATTTAATAATTAAAATATTTAAAAAAATCAATACTCACAATTTTAATGAGAAAAGTACCAAAATAGTTCACAGTTAGAAAAGTTATTTTAATCCAGGAGTTTACAAAAATATCAAATTATTCTATAAACCTTAAAGGGAGCTGAAACAGTCCACTTTTTAAAAGAGTATTAGGACCATTTAAGTTCATATTAAAAGAGTTTAGCGGCCAATTTGACACTTTATAGGCTCCGAGAATAAAAGGCCCCATTGCAAAGAGTCGGGGACTATGTTGGCACAATTCTCCAACTTAATTATATTTGAAAGCATATTTCTAGACCTAAACTTCTGATAATGGGAGCGCAACATTTTTGTATTAGGATAGATTGAAGAAATTCAATCAACACATAGAAGATATGAAGTTCCAGCTACAATATCTAAGTAGAAAAGCTCCAAATAGATGCTTGTCAACTTTCAAATATTAGAAATTCATAGCTCAAAAACATATTAAGAAATTGGAACTTTAATTTTTTTCTCATAAAGAATGTTTAAGCAAGAATTTAATTTAAAATGTCAGAGAAAACCAATCATCAAAGAAAAATCTTACATAAACATAAAAAAAATGCATAAAAAAACATTTGTAATCATAAATCAGATTTTTTAAGGGCTTCAAATACAATTCTTATTGCATAAACAGAACCAAAGCCACATTCCAATGCAATTGATGAAGTTAGTTGAAGCTTTGAAAATAAGAAAGACTCGCACATATTAAGTTTTAACAGAATTGGTTTTAAGATGATATATACACTTCAAAAATTAAAATGGAAGAACCGAAAATAAAAACAGGTTGAGACTTTGTAAGAGAATTTACAAATATGTTTGAGAATCAAAAATAAAAGGCATTTTTTGGGAGTATAGGCTTTTAAACATCTAACATCCTAATATATTCGCTTGTTAGTTAAGAAAGAGGCAAGAGACCATACTCATTAACTGACTGGTGAATGAAAGTTTTGAGTTGCTGGAATGCAGCTCCAGCAATTATGTTCCCCAGGAATACATTTACAAGTAAGAAGAAATAATATTTCGATGCTGCTTTTCGCTCAAGGATTGATAATGCCACAAATCCTTCAAACTTGGACATCAGCATCAATATTGTTGGCAGCAGGATAAGAAAAATCTTTAGTGCAATACCTGGAAGGAAGCCTTGGATGAATGATTTAATTAATTTCCTGTAAAATCAGAGATGAAATCCAACATTAGAAGATACTAAATAGCTTAAGTATCTATGTTTATTCAGAATAAAAATATATATTCAATAAAAAAAAAGAAACCCTAATTATCGAAATTGAATCAGATTAGCTCTAAATAATTATTCTACGCTGGGAACTTTATTCCAACCAAATAAGCATATAGGAATAATATTAAAACCATTTGCACCCAAATAGTACAAGCGGTACTTTTTTAGTCTGATGCCATAGCTCAAAATCTAATCAACCCACCCTAGTGTGAACCAACAGGAAACCGAAGTTGGGCTAGATGCTCAAATTCACTTTTGGTCCAAAAGTGTAAGCTTATGGGTGAGGGCCAATCACTAAATATTTTTACACAGACATGTTTTTAAACTACCCCCTACGGAACTTAATACACCCTCGCATGCCTTAACAACCTCTCCTTCATATGAGAGCTCTCATATTGGTTATTACTCCACTCTAAAAGGAAAGCTTTCACATAATCTAGAATCATGCACTGGGCTCCCACTCAACCACATGCAAGACCATGGGAATCAGAGTCTTAAATCTAGTTCAACCATGGAAGAAATCAGATAAGTCCCCTAGGAGCCACAAATTGAAAAAAAAAATTAATTGAGTCCCATAGGATCCACAAATAAGTCCTAATATATCATATTTCATCATAAGTCCCATAGGAGCCACAAATTGCATCAATCACTTAATCCTAGCCAAACCATCAATCCTAATACCACTTTTTATATCGAGTGATCCATAAATGGATTAAAATTGGTCTAGATATGCCAATATTAAACGCACTTGAATCCCAAAATGCTTAAATTTGAAGTTGAGGGTCAATCACTTAAAATGTTTTTTACAACAATACATTTGTTAACCACTCAATGAGAAATTAAATCCACTCTCGTGTGACTCGAAAATTAAAAGAAGAGTATTATGGGATCAAAAAGATTCATGTAAACGAAGAATCCCTTCATCATATTATTGTCAACATGTAATTCTCTACAATTATCTTCAATTTTTTTGGCCAATTCCATCTGCAATGGCTAGAATAACATCAATCACCAAATTATGCCACTCTAATTGACTATAGAATTTCAATTCAGAAACATCACATGGAATGGCTACATTTCTTAGGTTGGCCGCAACATCTTCAACCATTATACCAACACCAGAAAGGTCCTACAAATGGAGCTTGGCTACATCAATAGGGTCATGTACTATATCAAACACATCTAATAAAACCTTATTTCAATCAAAAAGTAGATAGGGATGACATTAGAGAAAAAATACTGGCACGCCAATAGAAAAATCTCACCTATCACTAAAAAGGTGCTTCTATGAAGTTGTTGTTGGCTCTTATGACACCAAGCTAGGGTTTCTAGATGGTATTTAAGGATCAAAAATGAGATTGAGGAAATTGCAGAAATAATAATAAGAGCAAAATTCTGAGATTCAAATAGGATTTGGGCAGAAAATACAATGATGGTTTCCGTTGTGTGTAACAAGGCATTGAGGAAGTTAAGCGAGTGCTAGATAGGCAAGGGTACAGTCATCAACAGTTGTTTTCCTGGGTGAGAATAGCAAGAGAGCATCATCCAGAGACAGTTACGAAAAATTATAAACTCCAAGGAGGATTCGGCCTCTATTCCCCAATCAAGTTACAAGCACACCACTTGAAAAAAAAAAATGACACATTACTACTACGATGAGAAATCTAAGAAAATCTCAAAATAGCACATAATGAAAATAAAAATAAAAATAAAAATAAAAAAGCTGTCCAAATCAGTCCAAAAGAAACAAATATGTAGTTGCCCAAACAATTAATCCTAATACTAATGTTAATTAAAGTAGTTAATTTCCTGAGCGGTCAGCCTAACCATTGGATGCTGGGAAATATGGACCATACTAGAGAAAAAAGAATTCAGATCCAATTATATGTTTCACACGTCCACATCATTCTCCTCGAGTAGGAGAGGGCTTGCCCTATTTACTGCAAGCACCTAAATTTTCAATGTATGAAGATAGATTAGAAACCCTGAATGTAGCACCCATGTTATAGTCCAAGGACAAGTTAATCTTGCACTCATTGTCATTATTTTTCTTTACAATCTCGAATGGGTTGTTAGCTTATAAAATCAGCTTTCTGAAAGAACTAGTGGGGAATTGCTCCTTCAATATGATCCATATTGAATCGCCTTCCTTAGAATCTTAGGATCCCTTGGATTTATTTTCTGCTTTTAATACTTGATGATCTATTTGGCAATTTACTTCCTCACCAACATATGTAGAGTCTGAATCTCTAAGATCCTGCATCTACATTAATACTAAGCTCAATAGATAGGTGTATTGGCCCTAATTTCAAAGGTGTGAGAAGGTTTTTCCCATATACAATCTCAAAGGGATTAAAACCCGTGGACTGACTAGTAGACTTATTGTAAGCAAACTCAACCTAAGGAATAATCAAATCCGCTACCTTATGTTCTTTTCCACAAAACGTATGAGGAGATCCCCCAAAATATGATTCGCCACCATTATTTCTCCATCTATCTTAGAGTGCACTGATAAACTTAACTGAATATTTGAAGTTATCTTACACCATAGGGTCCTCCAAAAGTAACTAAAAAATAGCATGTTTGTTATATGTGAAGCATCAATCGTTGTCCCTGTTTGAAGTGATGGTCCTGGACAAACCATTATGATAGACTATCTACCTAAAATACATGTTTTTTATATGTGAAGCATCAACCATTTTATAACAAGGTACAAAATATGCGGCCTTGAAAAAGAGATCTACTACTACCATAACAGAGTCCTTAGTCTATTATGTCTGAGACAAATCCGCCATGAAGTTTATGCTCGCATCCAACAAGGGTGATTCTAGGAAGGGAATGGGAGTGTACAAACCCATACTCTATCCTCATGTCTAAGCGAAATGATATATCATGCACTGTCTGACATTGTTTGTCTACATCTTGTACTAGCCTGGGTCACTATAATTTTCCTTCACTCGGGATAAAGTCTTATCCCTACCATAATTTCTTGTCATTCCTCAATATTGGCACTAATACAAAATGCTCTACTTAAGTGAGCTCATAGGAATGCACAGCTTATTTTAATGAAATAAATAATCATCCAATCTATAAAATAGCTAATATAATCTCCCCTAGAAATACTTCCAAATTTCTTGAAAGTCTTCATCAATGGCTTACAAGTCATTTAATACTTTGAAACCAACTAACTTCAACTACATGGTGAGGATTAATAAGTGGCTACAACTCAACACATCAATTATCTTGTTTTAACTCCCAGCTTTATGCTTGAGCACAAAAGGAAAAGATAAGAGCTCAGCCTAATGCCTCGTGATAAGTATAATGAATGAACTCGTTTGTCAGTAGGTAATTACTTTAATGACTAAGAGCTTTCACAATGGCATAAAATTTCTAGTCATACATGCAATAATTTTGTTTGGAATCATTCAACTTATTCCTAAAAAAAAAGATAAAATGCCCTTATAAACTCACGACAACCCCAATCCCTATATGGGATGCATCACATTTAACTGACAGTAGAACATGAAGTTGAGTAACCTAATTCTTCAAGGCATCAAAATTAGCTTATGCCTCCTCTGTCTAGGCAAATCTGTCAGTCTTGCAGAGAATCGTCAAGGGCGTCATAAGAGAGCTAAAACTGCTGATAAATCACCTGTATAAAGAAGCCAATATATGAAATCGGCATACTAAGTAAACAATTGCGGGTTAGGGAAATTCACAATAAATTCGATCTTAGCAAGGTCCATTTCAAAGCCAACAGCAAAAATAATATATCTAAGGAACTACATCTACAACGTCAAAAAATGACACATCTTATTGGTCATATAGCTGCTCTAGCCTAAAATTTAAAAACACATATCGCAAGAGTTGAAAATAGTCCTCTAAACAGCTATACACAAAGATACTGCAGAAATACTCAAGGCATTGGAATGAACAAAGGACATGTCACCCACTCAGACAATCCATCCCGCATGATGAATGTAGTTTTCCACTTATCCCCGTGCCTAATCTGAATCTAATGATATCAATTGTAATGATCTATCTTGCAAGAAATCTAGCTCCATGCAACTGATCCAAAAAATCATCCAATTTCACAATAGGCAACTGATAATTAATGATGATCTTATTTATTACCCTGGCATCAATGCACATGTGTCACAACCAAATATGAGTATAATCAGAATTAGTACAACTCACGGACTGATACTCTCATGAATCAACCCTTATGCCATCAAATCCCAAACCTGCTTCTACAGCTCCACATAATTTGTTAGTCTCATTTGATATGCCAGTCAATTGAGAGACATTGGTTTAAAAAAAAGCCTACAAATTGTTGAATCTCTAGTGGCGTGGTAATTTGGGTGATACTTTATAAGTTAGAACATCCTAAAACTCCTATAATTCACGTTGCATTGACTCAAATATTGGCTCAACTATCTCACAACTCTCCAACATCACTAAGGTTAATCCCACTAGCGCCTCTCTCATAGTCTATAAAAATATAGTATGAGATTATAACTTCCATCTCTGTATGAGTACTCATCATTGTTGACTTTTCAAGGGAAAAAATACAATACCCTTCTCATATTTGATAAATAATTGGGGTTTTTTTTTTTTTGCCTTTATGAAGTATATCTCTCATATTACTACAGTTGGCCCAATAAAATGTGACATGCATTCATAGGTGCAACGTCAAAAAACACCTAATCATCTAGCTTGTCTCTAATGAAAACTCTTCCAAGCATCTCTTGTTAATAGTGATCTCTCATGGTTGAAAATGTGTTGAAGAGTGAGGCTCAATTTGTCTACCAATCTATGTACACACCACATTCTCATAATCGCCTTCATCTATAATGAAATTGCACACCTTCTCATTCACTGTGCAATGAGTACGAATGTTCTTACACCTAAGTCACTGCTAATCCCTTGCGGTTATGATCTAGAGAACTTGTCAAATTACAAATATTTCACCCTCAATTGTGGTAGCTTACATACCATCTTTTCATTATCTCTTGAGTCTACACTATCAACTTCTTTCATTACACCTCGCACCACAAAAAAAAAAAAAAAATTCTCAAGTTTGAACTGTTGAATGCAATGGATCCATACCTATGACACTTAGAAATATTTCTTGGCTAGAAATATCATGGGGGAGTTGGCACAATCAATCCTTTTTTTTTTCCTTCTATGTTGGCTTTTCCTCGTGAAAAGTAACTCTTGGCATTTTTGTCAATGTGCTCTAGTTGCCCGAGCCCATGGTCAAACCCTATTTGAAGGAAAGAGTGAATTTGCTATTGTTGTGTTGCTTCTCCGCCTTCAAGGCTAAGGTATGGGCATTTGTTGAAGACTAATAGGGCTATAACTGCACCACTTTGCCAATATATGATCTCAATCCTCAAAGCCACTGAGATATTATTTTCTCTTCTAACTCCAACTTGCACTCAAACATAAGTGGTTTAAAGTACACGGTGTACTTTTTTTATTGAAATGTCCTTCTCCGGTAAATAATGAAATCACAAAAATATTTTTTGTCTATAATATGTTGGAAAGTATTTGCATTACATTTTCTTTTTCATTTTGGATCAAGTTTTGATCTTATTTTTTTTTCTCATACTAGCAAAAAAGCTTCATGTCACCCCACTATAGAGCACTCTTCATCAACTAAATAGCAATTAGCCTCATTTTTGTCAGATGGGGTGTCCTTGTACTCAAAAACACATTTCATTATTTGAAGTCACTTAATGAATTCATCAGGATTCATACTACAGTTAAAATCTAATAAATTAATATTAACTTCAAAGTCATCATCTCTCCTCATATACTTGTTGACCTCATTTTTGTGAGGTCTTGTCTTCTCCTCCTTAGAGCCTAGATTCTAGCTCTAGAAATTCCTATTGATCATCTTAGAAAGCTAGAATTGAGACTCACCCTTTTAGAAAATTCTAACCAATTCTTATTTTTCTTTGATGTCCAGCATCTTTGGCATAAGACCATCGTCTTATGAACGAGCGGTTATGGGCTATTTTGCGAAGATTCAAGGGAAATGTTCCAAATAGGACTTCAAGCCTTAGGAAAACATCGTCACGACCTTTTTCGTCACATACACACATCAAATACACAAAGTTCACGACATTGCACGAAATCGGACTTCAATTAAGCCTAAAGGGCGGGTTAAAATGCGAACTTCTCCGGATCACCTCCGACGACAAATTGGACCGCGCCAACGCGTCCGGGATACCCATTTTGGTAGGAAAGGACACTCATATTGCCATACTTTCAACACGAGAAAATTGACACGCAAATCGATGAATTCGCCAAAACGACTTCTGGTGGCGAAACGAACCTCACCAACGCTTCCAGAACTTTAAAATTACCTGAAAATGATATCAATTTTTGCTATATTTTGATGCATGGGTGAAACACAAATTAAAATTTTATTTTTCAAAATCTTAAATATTTTCTTAAATCATATTTAACCTAACCTTATTTAGGTTTTCACTGGCTCGCTTAAACCCGATTAAAACACTCCATACGCTCGATCGAAGCCTGGCTCGCCGCTCCTCGCCCGTGCCCCAGCTCCCGCGACCGCTCCTCGCCCGTGCCCTAGCTCCCGCATCTCCTCTGCCATTCGCGCATGAGACGACTCGCCTCCTTCTCACACGCGGCATTCCACTGTCGATTCACATACGCACGCAGCCTCCTCGAGTCTCTCAACCGAACAGCCTTCCAACGATGGAACTCCACCTGGCCGACCCTTTCTCTGCCCCAGGTTGCATTTCCCCTTGCCTTAAATCTTTCTCCTCCTCTCCCCTCACTTGATTTGCTGGCTAGGGTGGTTGGTGGGTGGCTGCTCTTCTCTTTTCTTTGCTTATAAAGTCCCATTTGGGGGGAAATCAAGTTTTGGCCGAAATTTGGAGAGTGGGGAACGTGCTGCCAAAATCTCTTCTAAATCTCCTTAATTTTTTTTTTCTTGCTCTGTTCATTTCGTGTACTTGAGCCCTTTTGGAAGTGTTGTGGAGAAAAATTTGTGGAGTTTTTGGGGCCGAAAATTTTAGAGAAGGGGGAAGTGCTGCTGGATTTTTGTGGCTTGTTGGGTTTCTTGCTGGTTCACTTGATACCTTTACTTAGCTGCTTGGTTGCCTGGTTGCTTGCTTGACCATTAACTTTGGATTTGCGCCAAGAGGTATCTCTTCCTCCCTTAGCTATTCATTACCATGGTTTGTTGACTTGGTTGCATTGTTCTAACTTCAATGTTTCTTTTAAAAAAAAAAAATAAAGGGAGGAGAAAATGATGTGGTGGAGTTTCATGTTAAGATGCTTAGGATGTTATTTTGGGGCCTTTCCTGCCCCTTACTCGCCCTCTATTTTACTGTTTTACTGATATGCATGGTTAAATGCATTGAAATCTCCATATTGGCATGCTTAGGAGGTTATTTTGGAGCCACTCTTGCTCTTTACCTGCTCTTCACCTCACGGTTTTGTTGAAATACATGCTTAAGTATATTTGAGGCTCCATTTCAGCATGTTTGGGCTTATTTTTGTTCCTATTTGCTGCCCCTGTTGTTGGAATACATGCTGAAGTCATTTCAAAAATTGGAAAAGCATGTTTGAGGGTTGTCTTTATTATTTTCATTGTTTGAAATGTTTGAAAGTAAGAAATGCATGTTGAAAAATATGTTTATGAGCTAGAAATTATATTTGGGGGTTCATATCTTGCACCCCTTGTCGCCCCTCATCAGAATACATGAAGGAAATTCCGTTTATGAGCTGGAAAATTTTATTTGATGCTCACACCTTACATTTCTTGCTGCCCCTTATTGAAATATATGCTGGAAGTTGTTTTAAATGCTGGAAATTACATTTTTGGGACTCTCATTCTGCTCCTTTTGCTGCCCCCTATTGAAATATATGTTGGAAATTGTTTTAAATGCTGGAAATTACATTTTTGGGGCTCTCATTTTGCTTCTCTTGCTCCCCCTTATTGAAATATATGTTGGAGATTGCTTTTTAAGAGGTGGAAATCATGTTTGAGGCTAGGTTGGTCATGTTTTGGGCTCGGTGGGTGTAAATCCTCCTGTCTTTTTAGGATATTTGCACAGTCCGATATTGTGTAAGCATAAGTCCTAAATTTCAAATAATTTGCAGGATTGAAATATCAAATAATCATCACTTCAAAGACATAAAGCCAAACAATAGGATACTTGGGAGGTCACTGGGGTTTTCCCTAGATCTGTGATATCCCCTACTTTTCTTTCATTTGAATTCCTAAAATAATTGTTCCTATTTTGAGTCATTCCTATTTGATTTTCCTATGTCCAATCGTGAAAACCTAAACTTTGAAATCTTGAAAGCAAAATCACCTGATCTTAATCGAGAGTTATCTTAAGTGATTTCGATCATTTAAGATGTAATTAACTACAGGGGCTTGCCTCTATAGAGAACCAGGAACCCAGATAAAATAAACCCTATCTAATTTTTTATGTTAGATAGGGGAACTTGTTGGCCTTTTTATAAAAATATTTCGCAGACCAAACGGATGTCACAAATTGTTTAGTCTAGATGATTAAATCCCTATTACAAGTAATATATTTATTCTTCGGGATAAGTGTATTGCTTGTAGTATTGTGTTAAAAAATGTTACTTTTAAAAATAAAAAATGTTATAATTATATTTAAATTATTTTCAAAATCACAAAATCATTCACTTTTTCAAACCAACGAAATAAAGAAAATAATAAAACGGCCGACAATACTCAATAACAAATTGACATGGCATCAACCGTTCATTATTTGAGGCTTCTTGATGAAAAAGGTCCATCATCATCTTCTTCATCAGAGTGGAAAGGGATTTCATTATCTGTCGCTAGAGGCTTCTTGATAAAAAATGGCTTTCATCACATCTTCATTCGAGTGATCACCATTCTTGTTGTGGCTGCCCCATATTGTCTCCATTCAAAATCGGTGAGCCTTCATCATAATTAGAGGATTTTTTATTATATATCCTCCATGCCAAGCTTTTGAACACCTCTATGAAGGCTTCTCTTTTGTGGCATGGTGACTTGCTCCTCGCTTGAGGATTTTGGTTATAAAAGAATTGAAGATTAGGGTTAGGGTTACAGTCAGGAAAAGGATGTTTTGGTTGGTTAGATTAAATAGGTTATGTGGATGTAGGTTTTGAAGTGTTTCTAATACTAAATCAAAAGGGTCTAGAATTCCCAGATGGTGTGTAAAAATGAAGGATGGAATTAAGGAAGTTGTGGAATAATATTAAAGAGCAAAATTTTGAGATAAAAATAGGATTTGGGGTGGAAATGAGGTGAAAGTTGTTGTTTTATGGAAAACAACAACAAGGAAGCTAAGTCGGCACTAGATAGGTGGGTATGGTTGTTGATAGTTGATATGAGATAAATTTACACATTTTTCTGCTAAAAATACTATGTTTTCTTTCCTATATATCATAATATTACACTTGTAGAAAGTGCGCCGATGATACTTTGCGTATAGGAGTTGAATACGTGTTGTAGACCCAAAACACGAAGTGGGTAAAAATTTTAGACTAGTGTAATGGCATAATTAAGCCAGTCTCTATATGTCTCTAGCGTAACTACGTCATGACCTAGCTTAGCTACATCGGTATGTTTCGTAATTATGATGGGTAAGGGCGTAGCTACGCCAGCAAAGCTTAGCTACATCGGTATGTTTCTTAATTATGATGGGTAAGGGCGTAGCTACGCCAGCAATAATTGAAGGCTTATTTTGGAAACTTTTCAATGATGATTTTGGCAACGACATATAAGGAGATGCATTAGGAAGCCTTGTGGGAGATAAAGCAAAACTTGGGAGACTTCTTTCAGCAACAGTATAAATTCTTTTTCTAGCCCTACACTTCTCTTCCTTCTATCTTTGGGGAGCAAACTTCGAGATTTGAGAAATTATGCATGACAGAGAAGTTGAGTGTTGTTTTGTGATAGAGAGATTGTCATTGTAAGGCGAGGATTTGGTATACTACGGAAGACATTTGACTTGGTTGTAAGTTTTTACTTCCTTGCACATGTTTTCTTTAATGTTATCAATGAAATACTCCATATCTTTATGCCTCATGTCTCATAGTTAAATCTGCTTTTATGCTCCTGTAATGTAAGGATAGTTTTTCTCATTGTCTTCACCACGAGTTTTTCCACATAAATATATTTTGTGCTTTGGAATTATGTGTGTTGATATGTTAACATTCTTATCACTATTTACTCTCGATCTGGACAATTAGAAGGTTAAAACTTCTTGTGACCCAGTACTTTTAACCTTAGCCTATTGAAACAAATAAATTTAAACATAATAATCCAATGGACTAGACATATTCTCATTAGAAAATTATAAACCAGAGAAATCTTAAGAAACGTTGCATGCTAAGTTTCTCTTACTGTAATTTGATTTACAACTTTTGTTATGGTCTAAACATAGGCTAAGGAGGAAGTTGTCCTTGGTTGTCAACTATCACGTAGGGAAACTCATAAGAAAAAAATTGAGAGAATTATGTACTAGTATCATAGGAGCATAAGCCTCATCTTTGAAAGACTCAAAGTTGCTTCTTGCCTTTTATGTTACTTCCATTCTCATTCACCGTTTTAATTACTGCTTCTTTTATGACTGTTAGGATTTTCATTCTTGCACTTAGATCACTTCACACAAGATTTCATGGTACAGGGTACTCGAACTTCCCCTGTTACAAATATTCTGATACTTGTCATGGGATTGACATGCAAACTTGTTATCCAAAAAGAGGAAACATTTTGAGACTGGCTATAATCGAATGTAGCGAAATTCTGAAAAAGAAACTGCCACAAAAGTTTAAGGATGTAGGTAGCTTTACACTCCCTTGTGCCATAGGAGACATATTTATTGGAAAAACCCTTTGTGACTTAGGAGTTAACATCAACCTTATGCCTAGGATTAGAAGTTTAGAGAAGTGGTCTGCTACTTGTTTTTTTTTTACCTTTCCTATTGACAATATTCATATCAAATTATTGTAGTAAGAATACCCATCAAATCAAACGAGACTTGGCTACCTTTCCTATTGACAATATTCATATTATAGTAAGAATACCCATCAAATCAAACGAGACTTGGCGACTTTCTTAGGCAAAAGATATTTGATAGCAGCGTCATCGGTGTACACTATGATTCAAATACCTATAAGGCAAGATCTAAATTTATCGAAGGCGTAACAATCGCCAATAACTTCTCTGTGGCGGTGGTTCACTTGTGTTTCATTTATGGTTCTACTGGAATAGCATATGCGGTGAAAAATATTCTTTTCTAACCTAAAACAACCCCTACTACATAATTACCAGCGCCGCACATCAACTCAAAAGAAAACTCTCAATCATTTGTAACAATCACACATGCATTGACTAACTTAATTTTCAGGATCTCAAACACAGAAAGACAAGTTTAGTAAAGAATGAAGGGTACATCCTTCTCTAACAAATGACACAATGGTTTTATGATTTTTAAAAAGTCATTAATATAACAACGATAAAAACCAACATGCCCTCTAAAACTCCAAGTCCTTTTACGAAAGTGGGTGTAGACAGTTTCTCTATCAAATAAATCTTAGTTAGATCGACCTCCATCCTCTTCTCCGAAACTGTAGCATAAAACTATCCCATCGGTGACCATAAACTAGCACTTCTACCAATTCGGCAACAAATTGGTCTCCTCACACCTTTGCAATTGTAAAAACCAAAATAAAATAAATTATACTTTAATTAAATCAGAAATTTAATCAAGCGAGGTGACAGAGGAAGGATCAATCAAACAAATTTAATTGAGGTAGGTTATATTTCTGTCATTTATATTAGAAGATATAGTAATACCTAAAATAAGGTGTAACTACGAAATACTTCAGACATTTGAGTTATAGCAATAAAGAAGTGATAAATTATTATGTTTTGCCATTTTGGACAATAAATAGAGGACATCAAGTATTAAGTGGCTACAAAAATCATTTGAAATTAAGGTGAGTACTTATACTTTTAAATTGTAGTAATATTGATTTTTTCATATGTTTGATTCGCTCTGTGATTTGCATAGATGGATTTTACAGGCTCTTCAATTTCAATTTGATCATATCGAGTGTATGCCACTGATATTTTCACGTCATTTAAATGCATGGTTCAGGCTAATGAATAATATGATAAGAATGAGATTTATTACTTGGATTGTTTGCATGTGCATATTTGGCTATGATGGAGCACCCCTTTATGGTACTAGCGGGGGAACGTGAAGGTACCCGTGCACGTAAATGAAAAAGTATATTAATATTGAAGTATCTTAAATGGTACAACTTTTAGACGGCGCTCTTGTGACGGTTGTATGCAGATTAAAAAGGATATTGATATGTAAACAATATAGTAAAATACACTAAAAGTTTAAAATCATCTTGAATGATCATATTAGATAGTGTAAACCGTCAAACAACCTTATATTTTTATACTGTTTAATTGACATGCATATTATCTCCCTTTTCATTGAATTATTATAGTTTAGGAGTACGGGTATCCACTAGTTTTGTCTAGCTAACTGTTGTTTTAACTAACATTTCAGGTCGAATTAATTTATTAAAAGATGAGCAATATATGAGAAAATATTTACAAATTCTGGAGACAACAAAAATGAGGTAAAATTTAACTCTATTGCTTTAATTAATTTTTTTAGCGGTTCTTTCATTTATTAAATTTTAGGCATAAAACGATTATAGAAAAATTTTAATTTTCATAGTCCGAGCATCTGTTCCCGCCTTGGTTAATTCCAAGTCTCAGTTCGGGTCGTGCAAAGGTGTTATCAGAGCATGGTTTAGAATTAAGATTAATTAATGCAATCTTGAAAAAAAAGCCAATAAGATAATTAAAAAATTTTATTAATAATAAAACTGAAGATTTAAATCAACACTAATTAAATAATTATTTTATTTCAAATAAATGGATGCATCCAAGATTCAGGAAGAAGGGAATGTGTAGAAACTGAAGAAGTACCACTTGTTGTCAATTTTAATACAAATGTTCTGATTCATATGATGGTGGTCATGACTCAGTTGATTCAAGAGTTCAGATCATATCCTATTGGAAGTGATATAGTTGGGGGGATAAGTACTTGAAGACATTTTAAGAACTATGTCCACCTTTGTTTAAGGGAACTGAAGATTTGATTGAAGCAGAAAACTGATTTATGAGGATAAAAAAAAATTAAGATAATATAGCGTGCCCTGACGAAAGAAGAGTACATTTGGCTACATTTGTGTTGGATGGAGAAGCGGAAAGATGGTGGCGTGAACAGCGTTGGGACAAATTAGGGGACATACCCAACATGATAATAAGTTGGGAGAAGTTCATGGACCTTTTTAAGGAGTGGTTTGTATCATTATCTGCTTGAAAACGAATGCAGCAAAAATTCATCAAGTTGGTGAAATGAGAAAAGACAATTATGTAGTATGAAGTAGAGTTCAATGCAATATCAAGGTATGCCCCACAGCTGATAGCTACTACCGCAGATAAGTGCTACAAAATCATTTCATGATTAAAGGATTCAATCAAGCATCTGTTGATGCCTAGGCATTGATGACTATTCAGTGTCAGTGAAATGGGCTAGACGAGTAGAAAATGATTTTCAACTTATTCAAAAATGTAAGGAGACAAACAAGAGAAAGCGTGTTGATGAAGAAGAGCATGTGGATCAATCAGAAGGATTCAATGTGAAGAAGCCCAAGTTCAATTATGATAGATTCAGTGCTAGTGATTCTCGTAGTACCATAGTCACTTGTGCAAAATGTGAAAGCAGCATAAGGGTGAATGTTTGATGCATTCTCATATATGCTACTATTGTCGTCTGTCTGGTCACATAGCTAGATATTCTCCTTCACTTAGCCAAAAAATATCAAAAGAATAGAAATCGATTGGAGCACTTTCACAGAAAACTGCAGATAGGCAGAGAAGAATAGAGTAAATAACTTCAACTCTTACTCAAGTTCAATCAGGATTGTCAGTTAAACCTCAAGTTTATTCTCTTATGAGTAGAGAGTTTGAAGAACCTACTAATGATGTTGATACAAGCAGGGATTGATGTGTTTCATGCTTTATCGCATGTTATATGAATGTCAATCTAGTGTATATCTTTTACAGAGGAGTCGTGTTATTGTAATGCTACCATGCTTCAAGTGTGATGTTACCCTACTTCAATTGATGGGAGAAGTTTAGTTATTTTATATCAAACCTTTGTTTAATTATATACATGTTTCATCTTGTTAAAAGAGATTTAAACCTCAAAATTTATGGGTAATTAAAGTTTTATTGTTTTAAAGAGAACTGATTTGAGGCTTGAAAAAGATTTTACAAATTTCAAAAACCAAATTTTAATAAGGGTAGATTTTAACAGCCAGAATAAAATAAAAAATAAAATAAAAAAAATCAAATTGGTAGCCTTAGTTTGATGAATAGTCATGACAACCCAGGTCATTAAGAGTCGAAGAATTGATTTCTTTATTCATAACAAATCCAGAGAGAGAGATAAGGAAGATTGATAGGAAGGAAGAAACATTAGTAGAAGGAGAAGAGAAGAAGAGGAAGAAGATGTGAAGTTGAACGAGAGCTAAGCAAAAGGTTCGAATGCTCACCGCTATCAACTAGGAGAATCACATGGTTTGTTCTGCATGAAGTAGAAAAGGAGGGAGAAAAAGCTTCCGATCAAAGAAGAGGGGAAGGGGAGACTGCATGTGAGAAGGAGAGACCAACAAGTGCTTTTAAGGTAAGGGTTTTTATACTATTACTTTATGAATATATATATATATATATATGAACTGCTCTGCTAGGGTTTCGCCCGATGGCAAAACCCTGGTTTAATCCTTCGGCATTCAATCCGTGCTCGACAAGACGAAGTTCTTGTACTCGACAGCGAAGGACTGCGCTCGTCATTCTCCTCTGTGATCATCGGCTCATCCTTCGCGCCCAGCGATGCAAGACTTCGGTTTAGTCGCCGCCTCCTCCTTCGCGACCAGCGAAAAAACTGCGGCGAATTCCAGCTTTTGTGGTTTCGTCGTCTCCTCCTTCGCGTCATTTCTGTGGTTCGTGTCTTATGTGCGGCTTTCCTCGTCGAGTTGCGGTTTGCTGAGACTGTCGCAGCGGTTTTGACATCTGCGGTTCGTGTCTTCTGCACAGCTTCGCCCCGACTTCTTCGGCTCGTCGTTTTTTCCCTCAGCCCGACTTGGCAGGTATTCTCCTTGTTGTGATGGAGTTTCTTTCTTCTTCGGTGGAACCTAATAAAGTCTCATTTGCCCACGTGGTGGGTAATCCTCAGAGGGAGACGGCGGTCGTCTTCCCCTCAAGTTATAAAATGTATCGTGATGGTACAAGTGACTATCTCTTCATTAAGAATGCAAGCAGGAAAAGTGCGAAAACAACAATTTTTTTTTCTCTAAGTTAGAAATTTCAACCCTAACTGACAAATTCAAGTTTGCTCTTATTGGAAAATTTCAGTGGAATTAGGAAAAGCCTCAAATTAGCAGGAAAGTAAAAGGTGGGGCTCATGGAGAGAAGATATCTATTGATTCAGTTAACTGTACCTGAAGACTACACTCAGATTTTCCCCAAAAGAATATCTTAACATTGTTGGTAAACCAATGAAGTTACTCAAGTGATCTCCTGATTTTGACTCCAATCAATCGATCATGAACCTCCTAATGTACCGGTATGATTTAGTCTATCTGGTCTCAAGCTTCACCTCAAATTAGCAGGAAAGTAAAAGGTGGGGCTCATGGAGAGAAGATATCTATTGATTCAGTTAACTGTACCTGCAGATGACTGAAAACTACACTCAGATTTTCTCGAAAAAATATCTTAACATTGCTGGCAAATCAATGAAGTTACTCAAGTTGTCTCCTAATTTTGACCCCAATCATAAATCTCCTACTGTACCAATGTGGTTTAGTCTACCTGGTCTCAAACTGCACTTTTTTCATCATCAGGTTCTTTACTCTATTAATGTCATATTTGGGGACCCTATGAAGCTAGATCTACCCACTTTCAATTTACCAGACCTTCTGTGACCAAAATACTCGGTAAGAATAGCTGTGGAAAGAGATATTACTTTACCTGATGTTACTTTTAAGAATAGTTGTGGAAAGAGATATTACTTTACCTGATGTTACTTTAGTCTGGTTAGACAAAACTCATAATGAATATTGGCAACAAATAGTCATGAATCATAAACCTTCTTATTGTTCTCATTGTAAGATGTTTAAACATACCCTTAATAAATGTCATAAATTTTATCCTAATTTGAAATCTAAAAATCAAGTGAATAAGGATGGATCAAAGGATATATTGATTCCACCTGGAAAGAAAACTATCATAGGACAATATTTGATGTCTGGTTCTATTGCCCTTTGTGGACCCTCCCCTTGAAAATATTGTTTTTGTGATCGATAAGAAGTTGGATGGCCCTGCCGAGCAACCTACACTTTTAAACCCTATTGAAAACAGTATTGAAAGACTCCTACCTACACGGACTGATAATCAGGAGAGCATTGCAGCTCCCCATCTTCAGGACGTATCAGGGGTAGAGACGACAACAATTACCTCACATACATTTGAACCTCTTGTAGGCACAACTGTTGGCGATCTTTCTACTGTAGCACTACCATCTCATTCAAATAAGCAACAATTTTCGGATGAGAAATGACGGGTCTACACTTCCAGGAGGAAGAAGAATAATGGAGATCTACTTGAGCTAAGGAATCTAATGGATGATACTTTGGTAACCGGTTCCCTTCCGACAACTAAAGGTAGAGGCGAACTAAATTAGGTCGACCCGATTGATCTTATATGTATCTTCTTTTCCTTTTGGGTTTTTAATTTTTCTTTTCTTTTTGTGTTTATTGTACCGTGTGGGTTGAGTGCCTATTTGGGTTCACTTATACAACCTATCTGTACCATTTTCGCCTATTTGCCTATCTGTACCATTTTCTCTTTAATATAAATGTCTTTGGATTTTTTTTAAATATATATACATATATATATATATATAGACACACACACACGCATACTTAATTAGTATGTGTTTATTGTGATGTTTAATTATATTAGGGTTCGAGTTATAGAAGTTTCAGATTTTGGATAGAGAAGAGAGTGGCAGCACCAAAGAAAGGTTAAGGTGACTTAAAGTTTTAACATATTAGTTTTGAATTTAATAAATATACCTAATTATTCAAATATTAATAATACTTTTAATTAGATCAAAGATTTAATAGGGAGAGATGATCGAGGAAGGAGCAATCAAGGAAATTTAAAAGAGGTAAGTTATATGCCTTTTTATTTAAAAAATATATTAATACCTAAAATAAGGTATAACTGGGAAATACTTTAGAAGTTTGAGTTATAACAATAATGAAGTGATAAATTATTATATTTTGCTTTTTTAGACACTAAATAGAGAACATCGAGGATTGAGTGGCTACTAGAATCGTCTGGAAGTAAAGTGAGTACTTATACTTTTAAATTATAGTAATATTGATTTCTCCTATGTTTTATTCGCTCTAAGACTTGCTAATATAAATTTTAAAGACACTTCAATTTCATTTTGATCAAATCGAATGTATGTCACTGATATTTACATGACATTTAAATGCATATTTCATGTTATTGAATGGTATGATAAGAATGAAATTTATTACTTGGATTGTTTGCATGTGCATGTTTAACTATGATGGAGCGCCCATTTATGGTACTAGCGGGGGAACGATAAGATAATCGTAGACATAAATGAAAAAGGATATTGATATTAAAGTATCTTAGGTGATACAACTTTTAGGCGGTGCTCTTGTAACGATTATATACAGATTAAAAAGAATATTGATAAGTAAACGATAAAGTTAAATATAGAAAGCTTAAAAATCATTCTGAATCATCATATTAGATAGTACAAACCATTAAACACTTATATTTCTATATTGTTTAGTTGACATGCATATTGTCTACCTTTTCATTGAATTATTATAATTTAGTAGTATCAGTACCCACAAGCTTTATTTTGTTAAATGTTATTTTAACTAACATTTTATGTTTAATTAATTTATTAAAAGATAAGCAATACACAAGAAAATATTTATAGACGTTGGAGACAACCAAAAATGCGGTAAAATTTAACTCTATTGTTTTAATTAATTTTTTCAGTTGTTTAATACATTAAATATTATTCATACAATGAAAACAGAAAATTTTTAATGTTCACCATTCGACCGTCTATCCCCAATGTGGGCAATTTCAAGCGTTAGACCAGTTCATAACAACAAAATTTTTGCAAGATTGTTCAGGCATGAGTCAAACGATGTCATATCGAGTGTATGTCACTGATATTTGCATGTAATTTAAATGCATATTTCAAATTATTGAATGGTATTAAGAATGAAATTTATTACTTTGATTGTTTGCATATGCATGCTTGACTATCATGGAGCGTCCATTTATGGTACTAGCGGGGGAATGATAAGACAACCTTAGACGTAAATGAGAAAGGATATTGATATTGAAATATCTTAAGTGATACAACTTTTAGGCGGTGCTCTTGTAACGGTTGTATACAGATTAAAAAGGATATTGATATGTAAACGATAAAGTAAAATATATAAAGTTTAAAATCATTTTGAATGATCATATTACATAGTACAAACCATTAAACACACTTATATTTTTATATTGTTTAATTGACATGCATATTGTCTATCTTTTCATTGAATTACTATAATTAAGTAGTATGAGTACTCACAAGTTTTATTTCGTTAACTGTTATTTTAACTAACATTACATGTTTAATTAACTTATTAAAAGATAAGCAATAGACGAAAATATTTATAGGCGACGGAGACAACCATAAATGAGGTAAAATTTAACTGTATTGCTTTAATTAATTTTTTTAGTTGTTTAATACGTTAAATATTAGTCATACAATGAAAATAGAAAATTTTTAATGTTTACCATTCGACCGTCTATCCCCAACGTGGGCAATTTCAAGCCTTAGACCAGTTCATAACAACAATTTTTTTGCAAGACTGTTCAGGCATGAGTCAAACGATATGACATACATAAAGAAATCAACCACAAATATCTATTTAAATCTCTATCAAGTCAAAAAAAAAGACACAATCTGAAGGAAATCCTTATAAAGGCAAGAGTTCTATAGAGACTACTAAATATGATCTTAATCTGGTCCTGTAGTGCTATAGGAATCTGGTCGAATCCTGAGTATCAATATAGGAAGCAAAAGAATAAGCGTGCTATCAACCTATTCAACATATAAGCCAGAAAAAGCTATGAAAATGATTCTTCTTATTAACCTTGTTTGATTTCCTATAGTCGATACAGATTCTTCAGCCAGCGACGCTTCAAATGGGTGGTATCAGTTCGTTCATTTCATCTCCACTGTTGTCACGCACCCTTTATTGAGTACACAGTGAGATGGGTTAATTCAGGCACTATCTGAGATTGGATAGATGATGAATGTATCCAACCCCTTCAGAATCTCTTTCTTCACCACCTCTTTCCTCACTAGCTCCACCATCCTCTGAGAATCATCCTTGGGTACATGTCCCTCCATCAAAATCCTATCCAAGCATGAGGAAGGGCTTATACCTTTAATGTCAGTTATGGTCTACCCAAAGGCCTTCCTAAATTTCCTAAGCACTCTCATCAATTTTCCCTCTTGAACTTTACTAACTCAGCAGAGACTATCACAGGCAAGACAGAGGACTCTCCCAAGAAAACATACTTGAGGTGATTTGGAATGACGTTCAATTCCAACTCCAGGACTACCTTTGTGGATGGCAGTAGGGTTTTGGCATCAGTAGTTGTTAAAACATATTCTTTCTTAGAAGTTTTATTATAATCGTCAACCACTACTTGTTCTAATGTGTCGACTTCCACAATTTCATAAAATTGGCTCAACACTGCCCCTTTCACCACATTTGCTTTGTCTACGATCGTCACTAGAGTAATGGGAAAATTTATTGATCTCAGAATAACAAAAGTCGCTTCCTGAACATTAACTCCATGATCAATTCCCCTTCTACTTATCGATTATGGTCCTTCCAGTGGCTAAAAAAAGTCGGACAAGAATTAAGAAAATTTTCTTATCTTTCTCCGTGTCCAGAGCCACAAAATTAGCTAGAAAGATGAATTTATCATTTTTAGTCAGTACGTCCTCTATAACTACTCTCGGATAGGCCAAAAGATTGATCAACTAGCGGTAAGGTTAGTGTGGTGGGCTGGACTTCTCTTAATCCTAGCCTTTTGAAAAGAGATAGGCATAAGGTTGATGTTAGTTCCTAAGTCACAGAGGGCTTTTCCAACAAATTTATCTCTTATGGCACAAGGAAGTAAAGCTGGCGCTAGATAGGTGGGTTATGGCTGGGTGACAAGTGCAAGAAAGCATCATCCAATGATAGATTTAGCGAGTTAGAAATTCCAAGAAGAATCCAACACTTGTTACCCAATCAAGTGTCAATCACATCACTTAAAAAGATGAAGGATATAACACTCCTAAGCTATAAAATCTGAGAGAATCTCAAATTAGCACAAAATAACAAGCACAAAATATCCAAATCAGTCCAAAAACAAAAATATAGTTCCCTAATGGGTCGGCCCAGCCATTGGTGGCTAGAAAATTTGGATCGGTCCTGAGGAAAAATAACTGGGATCCAGTTTTGTGTTCCACACGTCCATCACAAATTGACGCGGAAACCCTTCCCAATGTCGTTCACAGGAAAACGTCCACGTCATCTTGAGTTCCAAGAAAATGAAGAATGTTAGCATAGTGATATTTGTCTGTTCAACTTTGCATTCCTAAATGACAACACCATTTTCTGGTTAACTGGGATTGGCCACAGCAAGTTCAGCTAACTGCACAATCAATTGCAAGGCCATAACTTTTGAGCATGCTACTTCAACAGGATAAAATATTAACTATATCAGCCACATATACAGAATTTAGTTTCAATCAATAAATACATGAGGATGATGTAAGAGTTAGAAACATGGCACCCTAATAATAGAACCTCACTTAACTCATGGTAAAAATGTGCTTGTCTGAGATTGACGATAGAACTTGAAATCTTACTAATAGAGTTTTAGCACACTAATAAAGCGTCACCTACATAAAATGTGTTCACATTAGACTGAAATAGGAACTCGAGATGCAATTAATAAGACTATGTTACAAAATCAAACATGGTAACGAACAAAGAACCCTTCACATGTTATTCACAACATGCATTGCTCTAGAAGGATCGTTAAGAACTTTGGTGCAACGCCATCAGAAACTATGTGTGCAAACACAAGAGGTAGAATAGCAATGAAACATTAAGGAAGATGTCCTTCATTGAGGAAATATACTATAGAATAATGTTGGAATACATGCTTAGGACTGCTTATTGATTCTAGGTTTAATTGAGTCAAGTTCGTTCCTTGATCTTAGGAGTTAGTTGCTAATTTTCTTGATTTTGTTTCTATTGAGTCAAATTCGTTCCTTGATCATAGGAGTTAGTTGCTAATTTTCTTGATTTTGTTTCTTGTTACTTTCTTAGCTGATTTTTAGGTATTTTTCTTGGAAATTTGTTATTAGCTCCAAATTTAAACATTGTAAGGCTACAAAAAAAATGTATGGTTCAAATTTTCCCTTCAATCTACATCAATTCTCTTAAGTTTTTTCTTCTTTCTCATTTTAAGAAACCAACAATTTGGTATCAGAGCTCTCTTCTTAAGGGACCTGTGTGCGAGTTTGAGCAGTTATGGAGATCGAAGCTAGTTATTCCCCAGTTGTTCCACCAGTGTTTGACGAAGACAACTACCAGATCTGAGCAGTCCGCATATAAACGTTGTCGGCAGCAAAAGGTTGGTTGTTTAAAGTTTGTGGGTTGCCCGTAAGAAGCTGTCGGTCGCTGGAAGTGAAGTCTCGTCGCCCGCTTCGGAAAGACGTTTTAATTTACATATATATATAATTTTAGAAAAATATGAAATCAAACTGACCTCATATTTTTCGCAGTTTAAATGAAAGAGAACTCTACCTTAAATCCTGTATCTATCCCGAAGGATAAACACAAGACTTGAGGATGAGGCTCGATCAAATAAACTAAGAAATATATGACATCCGTTTGATCTGCAAAACCGTTTTATTTGCCGACAAACTCCCATATTTAATACAAACAATTAAATAGGGTTTATTTTACGCTGGGTTCGGAAAAGTTTCCTATAAGAGCAAGCCCCTATAGTTAATTACATCTTAAATGATCGAAGTCACCTAAGAAAACTCTCGATAAAATTAGGGAATATTATCTTCAAAGAGGTCAAAATGATAGGACTTTTCAACGAAATAGCAACGAGATCGAACGAAGAGATGTGAAAGGGGAAAGACTCGAATCTGGAACATTGTTGAAGAATCCAAATGAAGAGAAACTAGGAGAGGCTACGGATCCTGAGGCAAACCTCGGTAACTTCCAAGTCTATCCTATGATTTGACTTCAGTTTTGAGAAGAAATTATTAAAATATTTCATCCTGCCAATTTTATTTAATTAGGACTTATATTTGCGTGACATGGTCACACAAATCGCCTAGAATATATGAGGGTTTATGTCGTATCGGACGACAACGTTTTGCTGGGGAAGACGTGTTATGCTCTTGAAGATGGTTGTGTTGCCCACTGCGCTAGTTCCAAGCTCCCCGACATGACGAGTTTGAGTTTTCTAAGGTGTCCAGTTATGGTGTCAAATCAAACGACCCTATGGTTGTAGTCCTCTAAACATCCTATGCAAAAAAGAAACATGTTTGAAGTTATATAATATAAAGTGTGCAATACAGGAACAAAGCAATAGAATGCACGTGGAACAGTAGTAGGCAAAAACAGGAGCAGTATAAGATGTTATACATGAAGAATAGTAGCAAGTAGAAACAGGACAAGTGTAACATGTTTTACAGTACGGTAGCAGGTAGAAAACAGGACATGTGTAACATGATTTACAGGAAGAGCAGTAACAGGTAGAAAACATGAATAATATGACATGCTTATTGCCGGCGCTTAAAAGGGGAAAAAGAGAGTTTTTTTTTTTTAATGTTTGGGGGTCGCCCGTAAGAAGCTGTCGGCAGCCGGAATCGAAATCCCGTCACCCGCTTCTCGCTTTACAGGAAGAGCAGTAGCAGGTAGAAAACAGAGGCAAAAACAGGAGCAGTATAACGTGCTATACACACAATACAGTAGCAGGTAGAAACAGGACAAGTGTAACCTGAAAAAAATGTAAAGCAAACCTGTTCGCCCGTAAGATCCGATGTTCCTTAAGTGACATGTTATACAAAAAGAACAACAGCAGGTAGAAACAGGATAATTAAGTGCTATAAAATGTAAAGCAAACATGTACGCCCGTGAGATCCGATGTTTCTTAAGCATAGCAAGCATACGGTAGCAGGTAGAAATAGGAAAATTATGACATGTTATACAAAAAGAACAGCAGGTAGAAACAGGATAATTAAGTGCTATAAAATGTAAAGCAAACATGTACGCCCGTGAGATCCGATGTTTCTTAAGCATAGCAAGCCTAAATGCGTCTCAAAAAGCAAAGTTCGGAAGAAAACTTCATCCAGGAAATCCGAAGAGAAGCGGAAAACTCGAGAAAATCAGCGAGAAAGACTCAAGTAAAAGAAAATCCTCAAAACTCCTAGGGAAATCCCAAAAGAAAGGCAAAGAAACACGAGTGCTCTGTCCCAAAACTTCGAAAAAACAAAAAGAAGATTCAGATGAGGGGGACCGCAAGCACTCGTACGGGACTAGGTTTAGCTATATTTATTCTCGAGGGTCCACGAAGGCTACTCGGTCACCCGAATGTATAGAACCCGCCATTTGTCTAGAAGGGTGTCTTGAACCTCACTTAGGGGGTTATTTCCCGCCTAAACAGGTATTTGTCAGGTGGACAACCAACTTTAAAACGTGTTTTAAAATTTATGTTTTCGACATACACACAAATTTTAAACATGCAAAGAAGAGTTATCAATTTTTGTTTCGTAGAAAAGTATATTTTTGTTTGAAACTGGTTTATCAAAACTTATCTTTTTTTTTCTTTTTCTTTTTTTTAGAAATTCCTTTGTTGTCCACGAGTCGATTACGCTGCTAGACTTATGTCGGTGAAGGATACCATATCCTATTGTTCATCAAATGTCTGGATCTTGATGTTATAGGATAGGGCATCTTTCAGCTCTATCTTCGGTGTGTCTTTATCATCAATACCGTACGCCCCAAAACGACTACTTGCGACCTTACTTGATGGTTTCACGTATAACAAAAGGCTATACGTGGACACTTATGC
>NW_018164450.1:546832-547559 GCF_001263595.1 Phalaenopsis equestris
GGTAGGACTCACGGCCAAGGCAAAACCCGAGGCACAGAAGGGGAGGAAACTAACGGCTGAGGCAAACCCAATGAACAACAAGTGAGGCTCACGGCCTGGGCAAACCCAAATCAATTTTCTACAAGTTTTGATATACATAGGAGAGTACAAAACATCACCAATCTCTCAAAGTAACAAGTTTGCTCCATTTACAACCCTCCAAATGATTCAAACTCAACAAGAAAGAATAAATTAAACTCAGGGAATTCCAATGGGTCTCACGGGTAGGGTTACGAAGGAGCAGCCACTAAGACTCACAACTACAGCCAATCCAAGGCACAACAAGTAAGGCTCAAGACCAAGGCTGCCAAAAGGAGCGGGGAAGCAAAGAGGGTCAACCGAACTCCCAAACCAAGGCACACATCACCCCAAAACAGAATCTGGCAAAATCAAAGTTGAACCACACCGCAAGCTCAAAACAGGGCTATCCCAAAGATAAGATCAAGCCCAACAAGGTCTAAAACCGCGACCATCAAATGGCCAAAATAGAACCACCACAATCCAAAACCGAGCCCAGCAAGCGCCAAAATAGAACCCAATAGTATTAAAATTCAAGCCTCCATAAAGGCTAGGGCTCTATTCATTTCAATCCAAAAAAAACCGAGACTCCAAACCCAACCAAAACCGAGCCCAACAAGAAAAGAATAAATTAAACTCAGGGAATTCCAATGGGTCTCACGGGTAGGGT
>NW_018164450.1:547717-548732 GCF_001263595.1 Phalaenopsis equestris
CCAAGCCCCCAAACAAGCCATAACCCGAGCCAAAAAATAATAAAATTCAAGCCTCCATAAAAAAGAAAGTTCTAGCCATTTCGAGCCAAAGCCGAGACTCCAAACCAAGCCAAAACCGAGCCCAACAAGAACCAAAAGCCAAAACAGAGCTCAACAAGATTAAAACAGGGCCCAAGCATTGATTCAAACTCAGGCTTTAACGGAAATTAAAGTTCCAACCACCTGTAGGTAAAACTGAGCCATCCAAAGCCAAGAAACAACCTGCATGTCTAAATATTAAATTCCAAGCATACAACGATTCCAACAGATTTTTTTTTTAGCAGGGGTGATGCCTCATGAGGAGCTAAACCAAGCCCCACACATGTATAAAGAAATAAAATGAACTCTCTAGCAATCATTTTTAAGCAAGAGCAAGTCTTAAGATGCCAAAGCCGAAACCTCCCTAGCATGCATGAAAGCCCCAATAAATTCTTCAATATCTTATACTAAACGAAAGATAAGCGGAAAGTTTAACAATACACATCCCAACATGCTTGCAAGAGAAGTAGAAATTATTCCAAAACCATGCTTCAATTATCCAAATCGCAACCAACATAAATATGATGCAATAAACAGAAAACATGCCACCGTTTTAAGCAAATATTCAAATCTAAATCCTAAAACATGCTCACATTTCATCCTTATTTTCTCAACAACCTCAAAAAAATTCAAAAGAAACTGTGTTTATAGGCAGAGAAGAGAGGACAAGAGAAAGGAGAGAACCCCTCAACCAACAGCACTCGAATCGGGTCAAAAAAGAAAAGGGACGTGCTCCCTGCTCGCAGAGGGCGAAGCCACCGAAGCATCTCGGACCGAGCGGCAAGCCTAGTGGCAGGGATGGCAGTGAGGGAAGCATCGGAAAGAAGAGAAGATATTGTCATTCGAGTGTACCAGGGAACAAGCTTCCCAGAGTCAAACTACCAAGAAGAGGAAAACCACAGCTCAGAGAGACTGGCACGGCTTCAAACCGGGAGGG